>NW_028234410.1:27432648-27444424 GCF_977035675.1 Penaeus japonicus
CTAGAAATTCAGGACTTTAGAACTTCAGGACTTTAGAACTTCAGGACTTTAGGACTTTAGAACTTCAGGACTTTAGAACTTCGGGACTTTAGAACTTCAGGACTTTAGAACTTCAGGACTTCAGCATTCCAGGACTTCAGAGCTCCAGGACTTAGTTCCTGCAGGACTTCAGTATTTCAGAACTCCAAAACTTCATGCCTTCAGCATGTGGCTTGATATCCAAGTCAGTCGGTCTCTTTACGATCTCCTCCTCCTTGGCAATACGGTACGGTCGTGCGCTTGAATAGAATGTTGCAGACTCATGTTGCAAGTGGCGGCGGCTCGGAGGCGTCACTGGGGCGTATGCACTTTCTAGGAACAGGTTACTCGAGACTCCATTTAAAAAAAAAAGGAGATTCCTCGGTGATATAAGATGTTTATGGCTCTTAATAGATAAGTAGATACCGATGAGGCTCGGTTGGAGGAGGGGAGTCTTGGGGTGGGGTGAGGGTGGGGGGTTGAGGGTGTATGTGACGGGGGAAGAGGGGAAGGGGTGTGTGCTTGTGTTTGTGTGGGTAGGTATTTGTGTGTGTGTGGGGGGGGGGTCGTGTTTCTGTTTGTGTGTGTTTATTTGCGTGTGTTTGTGTTTGTGTAGGTATTTGTGTGTGTTTATATGTGTGTGTGTGTTTGTGTAGGTATTTGTGTGTGTTTATATGTGTGTGTGTTTGTGTAGGTATTTGTGTGTGTTTATATGTGTGTGTGTTTGTGTAGGTATTTGTGTCTGTATGCTTGTGTAGGTATATGTGTGTGTTTATATGTGTGTGTGTGTTTGTGTAGGTATTTGTGTGTGTATGCTTGTGTAGGTATTTGTGTGTGTGTGTGTGTGTGTGTGTTTATGTAGGTAGCTATTTCTGTGAGTGTGTGTGTTTGTCGGCGTGCCTATATATGTGTATGTCGACGGGTTTCGAGAGTGAACCCATAAAGCCGCCGTTCTCTTTCTGTTATCAGAGACGTGTCCTGGACTATTGGGGGGGGGGGGGTTAAGTCGCGGGTCGCACGTCCTCGTCTTAAAGAAAGAAAAAAAAATGATAAAAAAATAAGGTTTTCATGACCTGTCCGGTAGCCGAGGTTATTTATAGGGTAAACTCGATTTGTCTGCATCGTTCCTCTCGCCTTCTCTTCTCATCCTCTTCGTCTTCCTCTTCTCTGTTCAGCTTCTTTTCCTCTTTTTCCTCCTCCTCTCTGTTCAGCTTTTCTTTCTCTACTTCTGCTCTTCCTCCTCTCTAACAATCTCCAATTTTTCCTCCTTTTCCTTTTCTTTCCCCTCTTATTCCTCCACTTCTTCTTTTTTTCTTTCTCTTCCTCCTCCTCCTTTTCTTCCTCCTCCTCATTTTCTTCCTTCTCCTCTTCCTTCTCCTCATTTTCCTCTTCCTCCTCCTCCTCCTTCTTCTTCTTCTCCTCCTCCTCCTGCTCCTCCTTCTCCTCCTCCTCCTCCTCCTCCTCCTCCTTCTCCCCCTCCTAATCTTTCCTCTCAATTTCACCTGCCTCTTCCTAACCATATCCTCCTTCTCTTTTCTCCATGTCCTTCTTCCCTCCCTCTCCCTCCTCCTCCTACTCTTCCCTCTTCTTCCTTATTCAACTCCTTATTTCCCTCGTCCTCCTTTTCTTCGATCCTATTTCCTTCTCTAATTCCTCCTCATCTCCATAATCCGATCTCCTTCCACTTTCCACTTCATCTTTATCCACATCCTCATGAGCCCTCTTCTTCTCTCTCTATCTCCTTCTTCTCTCTCTCATCACCTATAGTCCCATTTCTCCTCATCGGTCTCCTCCCTTGATTCTTCACCTGCTTTCTCTTCTCTTTTTTTTCTTTCTCTCTACCATTCTTTTCTTTCTTTCTCTTCTTTATACACGTCTCTATCTATCCCTATATTTTTAACTCTTAGCTTTCTCCTTCTCTTTTTCTCTCATGGATTTTTTTCTCTATCTCTCTTTCTCTTTTCCCTTTGTCATTTCCTCCCTTCTTGCTTTTTTTCTCGCTCCCCTTTCTTCCTCTGATTTTTATTCTTTGCTTTTGATCTCTCACGCATTTCATTCTTCGTAATAATCGAAGTTTCATATCTAGGTGTCATGTCAATTAGTATTCGTATAAAACTTAAATAAATCTGTAACGAAAGCGTGATGCAAAATGGTTATAACATGCAGTAGTATGTATTGCATGATAAGTCGTTCATCAGAACAGGTCAGTGTCTCAGGTCAGGCACATTACCACATATGGGATGGGTGACACATCATATGTTAAAATCATTGACTGCTATTTACATATGATGTTTTTGAGAAGTATGATAGAGGGGAGAGAAAAAGGAAAGAACAGCAAGAGGGTGAGAGAGAGAGAGAAAGAGAGAAGGATGTACGAGTATTTGGGCGTGAGCGGACCTATTGCACTAAGTCTGAGCGCGTGCTTAGTGGGTTGGTATTCCGTCATTGGTACTATTAGATGAGGAGTTGATGGTTTTGGAGATGAGAGTAGAATGAAGTGAGGTTTTTACGAAGTGTTTTTTGGCTTGGGGAGGGAGACGAGAGAGAGAGCGAGCGAGAGTGGGAAGGGGGGAGAGGAGAGAAGAGAGAGGACAGCGGAGGAGGGGGATCGTTCGTGACGTTACGTGCGATGGGATGCTCATATCTTTTCGGGCAACTGAAGGGGACCGAGGGTGAGGGGAAGGGGGAGAGATGATAAGGGGGGGCGAGGGGGGGGGGGGGGGACGGAAAGTGAGAAAAGAGACAGAGAGAGAGAGGAGGAAGAGAGAGAGAGAGAGAGAGAGAGAGAGTGAGAAGCGGATTGAGACGATGAGAAGGTGCAGTAATCAGTGTTGAGAGAGAGAGAGAGAGAGTTAAATTGAAGTTCAAAAACTTCATTCCATAAAGTACAAAGGTTATACTTTTTATAAGAATAGTTTATTGCAAAATGATAGTTATACAATAGAGATATATTTGTTACATTTTTGATAATCTATCACAACTGGCAATTTACGAAAAGTTCTCTAATTTAGTCTTGAAATTATTGAGGTTAGTGATATCTCTAACATTATGAGGTAGCAGGTTCCAGGACAGGGTCAGAGAGAGAGAAAGAGAGAGAGAGGGAGAAAGAGAGAGAGAGAGAGAGAGAGAGAGAGAGAGAGAGAGAGAGAGAGAGAGAGAGAGAGAGAGAGAGAGGGGCGAGGTGAATAAGGAGCTCGGGGGAAGAATGGTAAAGAGGGAGGAGAGGAACCCTGCGGTGGAGTTGAAAGAGAGAAAGCGAAGAAAAGAAAGAAAGAGAGAAAGAACAGAGGAAGGAAAGAGAGAGGTGAGAGGATTTCGATGTGCTTTTGTGGCAGTGGGGGTGATTCGGAGGAAGTTGGAGTGGAGGAAGACGAGACGAGGAGAGAGAGAGAGAGAGAGATAGAGAGAGAAAGAGAGAGAGAGACAGACAGACAGAGACAAGGACAGAGAGAGAGAGACAGACAAAGACAGACAGAGAGAGAGAGGCAGCAGACAGACAGATAGACAGGTAGACAGACTGACAGGTATATAGATCCACATACAGAAAGACATACACACACACAAAACACACACACACACACACACACACACACACGTACACACACGCGCGCGCGCACGCGCTTATACACACTAGCAGGGGTGCCAAGGTCCAATATTGTGCATAAAACTGGAGTAAGTGGTCAAGTCATATACATATATATAGAATGGACCCTCCTGCTTTGATTTCTGGGGGTCTGCCCGGGACACGCTCTTGCCGGGAAGGTAGGGCTCAAAAAGTCGTCTACGCTATTTCGCATCATGATAAGGTTAGTCAAGTGCGCTGTAGCGGATGACCTGTGCCTGTCCACGTCTGTTGTCTCGGTCTGTCGTCCGTAGGCATATTCATCTCATGCCATTGGATATCACAGAATCTTTACAGTAGTTACTCCAACTCCATAGCCTCCGCCATTCTTTCTGCTTATGCACTTACTGATTGTGACGCAGTAAGTTACATTTTCAATTATGGAAAGAAGCGTGTCCTGAAAGTTGCCCTTGACTGTCATAAGATTCTAGAGCCATTTGCAGAGGATGGCATTCTCCCGGAATCCAATCTAGATGTGTCGGAAGCAATCCTAGATTCTGCATGCAAATACATATATGTACTTTATGGGAAGAATGATTTCCCAGGGTCATTGGGTGAGCTACGTTGTCACCTGTTCAAGACCAAAAAACAAACAAATTAATATTCGATCCTTACTGCCAACCTCAGATACCTTTTGCCTGCACCTCAAGAGGGCCTTGCATCATATACTCACTTGGGGGAAAAAAAAAAAAAAAAAAAAAAAAAAATAAATAAGGAAAAAAAAAAAAAACATAAAAAAAAAAAAAAAAAAAAAAAAAAAAAAAAAAAAAAAAAAAAAAAAAAAAAAAAAAAAAAAAAAACAAAAAGAAAAAAAAAAAAAAAAAAAAAAAAAAAAACAAAAAAAAAAGTATATAAAAAAAAAGAAAAAAAAAACAACAAAAAAAAAAAAAAAAAAAAAAAAAAAAAAAAAAAAAAAAAAAAACAAAAAAAAAAAAAAAAAAAAAAAAAAAAAAAAAAAAGAAAAAAAAAAAAAAAGAGCTCCTATCCCTGCACTCTCTTTGCAACCTCCAACAAAGTTTAGGCGAGACACTGACAAACCAAATCTACCATCAAACAACTGCAAGTGCCAGAAGAACCAGTGTCGATCCCACTGTCCATGCAGGAAAGCAGAAGTTCAGTGTACGAATCAGTGCAGATGTGATGCTGATCATGATTACCTCGTCCAGTAGGATATCATTCTAGTACGGTTGTCTGTCCTCATCATGACAGGATGGCTTATGGCCAAGTGTACTGATCCTGTAAATGAAGGGTAATTGATCGTGAAAAGTTGCCTGACTTTAAGAGTATTCACGTCACATTTTGTCGTTTTTTTTGCTCTCTTCAACAAAAGAATTGGTGTTCATCTTCGTAACCTCATTTGTTTGGATACTGTCATTGATGTTAACCTGTAGAAAACTTCTTTCATGGAAGTAATTTTATTGTCACAACTTAGTTTACAGAATTTTAAACTTTAAAGGTTAAACAAGTCAAAGTATATTGTAACATTGGTGATTACCACAGAGAAGTATTGGAATAAAACTATATTATGCATAATTACATTTAATTCATATATCTTTATTCAGGATTTACTTGATCTGAAAAAAACGAAATTTTGGCGATTTTTGATTTTTGTGTGCGGATCATAAAGGGTTAATCTAGGAAAACATAAACCCCATCATTTTACTTATGCTTTCAAAAACTGCCACATATAGCCCTCTCAAAATGAGGAAAGGTTGCATTCAATTATCTCAGTTGGTTTGGCCACCATGGGGTAATTATGATTTCTACCCCTTTTTTAGCGCTACCTTCCCGGCGTGACCTTTTGACCCCTAGCGCTGCACTCATTGGCCCCAGTTGAAATATTTTAGAATTTATAGACTTTCAACTTCCTACCCTTTAAAATGATACCAATAATGTATGTTTTCTCATTAGAGATGATGGTGAAATTACCAATAGATAGTGTTCCCCTACTCACACCATTTCATTTGAAGAAGTTCAATTTTCGCTCACAGTACCTTCTAACATGAATTCCCAAATTTAACTTTCGACGAGAGCGCATGTCGCCCGAGCAAGACCCCAGAAATCAAAGCAGGAGGGTCCATTCTATTGAAAAAAAAAAAAAAAAAGAAAAAAAAACAACAAAAAAAAAAAAAAAAAAAAAAAAGTACGTTTTGACTTGACCACCTCCCTGGCACCCCTACTACTACACACACACACACACACACACACACACACATACACACACACACACACATACACACACACACACACATACACACACACACACACATACACACCATAAAACGAGAGAGACAAAAAAAGAAGATATGGACAAAACTGAAGAGACAGAGATGGGAGAGAGTAAAGAATCAATGAGACAAGCAAATAGAGGCAGAAAAGAGAGAGAGAGAGAGAGCAAAAACAGGAAGAAACTGAAATGCAAGAGACGCATTCTGCATGTGCAGAAAAGAGAAAGAGAAAGAGAGTGGAGGATAAAGACCCAAAATGAAGAGACTGACAGACAGAGACAGACAGAGACAGACAGACGAAAGCTGAGGAGAATCAATTCCAAGAGGGGAACAAATTCCTTGGGAGGAATTTTAGTGTAAACAAAACACCGCCGCATTATATGCCAAACTCCTCCCCTATTTGAGAAGAGGGTGTGTACGTCCACATTGAAAACGAGAAAGAGAGAGGGAGAATGAGGAAGGGAAAGAGGAAGAAGGAGGAAGAGAGAGAAAGAGGGAGAAGGAGGGAGGATGGAGGGAGAAGGAGGAGGAAGAGAGAGAGAGAGAGAGAGAGAGAGAGAGAGAGAGAGAGAGAGAGAGAGAGAGAGAGAGAGAGAGAGAGAGAGAGGAAGAGAGGGGAGGGGGGATGGAGATGAGTCGAGGAGAGGAGAGAGGGAGGGAGGGAGAGAGAGAGAGAGAGAGAGAGAGAGAGAGAGAGAGAGAGAGAGAGAGAGAGAGAGAAAGAGAGAGAGCGAAAGAGAAAAAAAGGGAAGGAGAGAGCGGGAAAAAGAGAGAAAAGAAGAGGAAGAAAGTGAATAGGAAGAACAGAAACAGTCAGATAGACAGACAGTTAGACACAGAAAGATACAAATAAAAAAAAGAAAAAAAAGAAGCACAGACGAGACAACCAGACCGACAAAAACAACAGAAAAAGAAAAAGGAAAATATATAAACACATTAAGCCATATCAAGAAATCAAGGTCTCGCTGATTCTTTCTTGGCAAATTATGTGCAAGATTGCAAGCCTGACGTTCAGGGCCCAAGGCTCACATATGTACATATCTCCAGTGACAGACAGACACGAAGCTACACAAAGGGAGCTGTGGCATGTCCCATTTCACCTTGTGTTCAGAAACATTAATTTTTTTTCTGTTTTTTATTATTGTTTTTTTTTTCTCTATATACATTTATTTTGAATTGTATATATTTATTTGTCTTATTTCTGTGATGGTACATTTGTGATTATTTTATTCATGAATGTCTTTTTCACAATATATGATAATTATGTTTCTTTTTTATGATTTGATATGGTATAAATTCTCTCTGTCTTTATTCTTGATAACCAATGGGTTGCTAGTAATTTGTCTTATTCTCGTATGGCTTTATTATTTCTTGATTTACTGCTTTTTTCACTGAAATTGTTTTTTCATCTTATGTTTCATTTACTGCTTCTCCTTTCGCTGATATCACTTTCTTTAACTTTATTTTACGTTTAATTCTATCTATCTATCGCATTATTTCTTTTTTTATTTTCTTATATTTGGCTTTGAGGTCTTGTTATGATTTATCTTCATTCTCTGTTATTTCTTTATTTATGACATTTTTTACGGCTTTTATCTTTATTTATTATTTTTCTTGTATTTTCTCTTTGTTATTTCCCTATATTTTATCTTTTAGCTTTAACCTTTTCTTATTTTTTTCTCTTTCTTTATTCTTGATTTTCTTTATTCCTTATGTTCAGTCTTGATTATTTCCGCATTTTCCCTTTCTTTTTTTCTTTTTTTACTGTTATTTTCTGTTCTTCATAGGATTCATTTTAGATTGTTTCGTAATCGTTCTTCTCTCTCTCTCTCTCTTTCTCTTCTTTTAGCTACCACTACCAACCCCACCAACATCCAGTCTCTATCTTACCAGAACTCTCATCTCCTCTCTCTCTACTCTCTCTTCTCTTTCTATCTCTGTAACATCTCCTTACTACTCTCTATCTCTCTTCCTTATCTA
Organism: Penaeus japonicus; assembly: GCF_977035675.1. Classification (NCBI taxonomy): domain Eukaryota; kingdom Metazoa; phylum Arthropoda; class Malacostraca; order Decapoda; family Penaeidae; genus Penaeus; species Penaeus japonicus. The sequence goes on from NW_028234410.1 coordinate 27,440,497, forward strand.
TCCTATCTCTATGTTTCTATTCTCTCTGTCTGCTATCATTTCTCATCCCCCCCCCCAGTCTCTTCTCTCTCTCTCTCTCTCATCTCTAAGATCTCTCGAGTTCTTCTCTCTCTCTCTCTCTCTCTCTCTCTCTCTCTCTCTCTCTCTCTCTCTCTCTCTCTCTCTCTCTATTTCTCTCTTTCTTCCGTTTCGTGACCATAAATAAGCCGAAAGAAGGGAGAGAGATTGGAAATTTTATCGTGAGAAACAAAATAATAGAAGAATGGAAGGAAAACACAAAGAAAACGAAATTTTAAAAAAGAAGAAGAAAAAACATGTAATATGCTGAAGAACAAGAAGAGGTGAATTAAAGTTGTCGATGAGAGCGAGTAAAAAAATAATAGCTAACCAATCAAACATATTGAATTCATAGAAAAAAGAGAGCAAACAGGAGGATAAAGAACGGAATATGCATTTCAGAGAAAATAACCATAAAAAAATTAACCACACAATCTTTGCTGCTATTCTATAATAAAAACGATGTAATGGAAACAATAATAACAATAATGACAGGAATGAACGAAAAAACAATACGTAAAGAAAAGAATAAAGATTTGATCGAATGAGAGAGATAAACACATGAACCACGAACGCATACGCTGTGCCATGACACTTCGCAATCATTTCCATTCGGATCACACTCTCTTTTATTCGAAATGTAAGATTGGATAGAAGCTCGCGCACAGAGTATTCGACATCTAATTGAACAGCTCGCTAGAGAAGCAGACGTAAAGGAGATACACGTTCTCTCTATATATATACAAAAAAAGGGGGGGAGGGGGGGGTAAGTATGATGATAATAGTAATGATGATAATAGTGTGGAGAGGGTCATCTGATGTAAAATTTGGATTCTGTATGTATGTATGTATATATATTTTCTTTTCTTTCCTTTTTCTTTTTCTTCTTTTTTCTTTTCTTTTTCTTTTTCTTCTATTTTTTTCTTTTCTTTTTCTTCTATTTTTTTTCTTTTCTTTGTTTTTCTTTCTTTTCTTTTCTTCTTCTTGTACTCCTTCTTCGTCTTCTTTTTATTATTACTCTAAGGTTCCTGAGGAAAGATTTGAGGACAACATTAACATCAATGAAATAATTTTCTTACAAAACAAACAAGAATAATGGTAATAACAGAAATGTATTGATGACGAAAATCGGACTCAATAATAGATACCAGTGACTCACAACACATAATAAATCAATAGTATACAGACCTTTACAACACACCAACTGCACCAAACATTATAACAATCCATCCATGTAACAATCCCAATAACAGTAAAACTAACCCCAATCCCCCCCACAATACCAACCACAAACCCCCCCCACATCACTCGCTTCGGTTATCGCTGGCTCTCTTCCCCCCCCCCCCTACCTTTATACATTCCGACCCTTTGACCTCCAGCTCCCTTCCTTGCAGTCGTGCACCGTATTTTTATCTCCCTCCTCGCCATCCCTCATCCTTTAATTTTATTTCTTATCGGCGAGGCTCGGGACGATAATCTCCTCCCGCTGACGACGGCCGGAACGAATTTCGTGTGTGTTTTCGACGGTGATTCGCGCGTCTGTGATATTTTTGGGCTTACTGGAGAGACCGCGGCGAGTTGGGGGTGTGGATTTGGGCTCTTCCCGTTTTCTTCTCTTTCTTTTGTGGGATCTCGTTTTCTTTGCTTTTTTTTTATTTCATTCTGTCTCTCGTTTTCTTTACTTACACTCTTTTTCTTTCTTTATCTTTTTGGTTTTCTTTCTCGGGGTTTTCTTTCTTTCTTTTAAAGCGGCTTGCTGTTTGGTTGGTTATCAGTGATTCACAATATATATATATATATATATATATATATATATATATATATATATATATATGCATATATATATATATATATGTGTCCTTATCTTTGCATGTGTTTATTTGTAAAAGTGTTTATCTATATGTATATATCTGTCTATCAATCTGCCCCTGTCTACCTGTTTATTTACCTCCAGTTGCTAATCTCTATTTATTGTTTTTGTTTTCCAAGAGATTACTAAAACATTTGTAATAACTTTGCTTCTTCATGATAACATTTCTTCATCATAAAGAATATATTTCTTAAACTCACGGAAAGAGTGAATACTATGTAGTGAGAGAGAGAGAGAGAGAGAGAGAGAGAGAGAGAGAGAGAGAGAGAGAGAGAGAGAGAGAGAGAGAGAGAGAGAGAGAGACAGAGCAGAAGGAGATTAGAGTAATTGACAGACAGAGAGAAAGAGAAACAACGAGTCAAAGACAGGAAAAGAGACAGTCAGACAGAAAAAAAATGACAAACAAACAGAAGTAGACAGACAATTAGAAGGAAAGACACACACATAGCGCAAAAGGAGATTAGAGAAAGTGACAGGAAGACACAAAGAGAGAAAGAGAAGCAGCGATTCAGAGCGAGCGAAAGAAAGATAGAATGACACTTTGCTTATCCTCGTCATTGGTGAAGTTGCAGATGTTTGCAATGCAAATATCTCGGGCGGGTCTGCTCAACTCTCGTGCATATAATTCTTTGTTATTGTTGCTGTTTTATTGGATTCCTCTGAGATGATACGTCAGAATAAACAATGGGCTGTAAAGTCTTATCAGCACCAGCTTTAGTTGTTTTGTTTAGATAATGACACTCAAAATTGATTGTGGAAAATAGGCCGCTCGGTATGTATGTATCTCTATGATATCTATATAATCTATATATTTATTATATATATAAATTATATATATATAATATATATACTTATTATATATATTATATTACATTTATATTCATATCATATAGCTAGATAGATAGAAGAGAGGCTAGATAGATAGATAGATATATATAGATATAAATAGATAGAAGATCGAAGACCGATAGATCGATACGCATATATATACAGATATGCATAATACACACACACACACATATACAGTATATGTACATATATATATATATATATCTATATATTATTCTCTATATCTATATATATATATCTTAAATACATTCTAAATATATATCTATTATATTCTATATATATCTATACATACATACATACAACATATCTTTCATAATATATATATATATATAATATTTCTCTACTATATATATAAATATATTATATATATATAATATATATATATAAAAGTATATAATTTATGCATATATATAAACCATCTTATTCTATATATAATCTATTTAAACAATATATATATACATAAATAAATATGTGTGTTTGTGAGAGTGTGTGGAGAGTGTTGTGTGTGGTGAGAAGTGAAGTGTATGAATGTATGTATATAATATATCTAATGTTAAATATGTTATATATATATATATATATATATATTATTTATCTATATGTTATATAATACATATTTATAATATTATTATTATATATATATATCTATATATATATTCTATTCATATGTGTGGGTATATATATGATTTTGTATTAAGATCTGTACATACTTATGTATCTACGTATGGAATTTGAGTGTAAAATTATATATATTATATATATATATATATATATCTATAATATATTTATATATATATATATATTCTCAATATATATCCATATATATATGCATATATATAAATATATATATATATATCTATATATATATATATCTATATTATATAATATATATATATATATGGGGGGAGGGGGTTATGGTGAGTGTGTGTGATCCCGGGTCTTTATAGATAAATTTGTGCATATACCTGATTGTGTGTTTGTGTGTTTACATGTATATAAATCCTCATATAGATAAAGGTCATGTTTATGTGCATGTATACGGCATACAGCCTCTTGATGCGATGTAACAGAGGGAAATGAGTGAAAAGACTTGTGCGTTTCCCGTAGAGATTTTTCTGTTGTGGATAATTTAGCATACGTAAACAGGTTTTT
>NW_028234410.1:27452024-27454524 GCF_977035675.1 Penaeus japonicus
AGGATAATGATAATGATGATAATAATAATAATGACAATAATAATGATGATAATGATAATGATGATGGTAATAACTGACAATGATAACAATGATAGTAATATTGATCATGATGATAATTACAATGATAATAATGATCATAATAATGATGATTTTAATAATAACAACAATATTAATGAGGATAACAATAATGATTATGATAATGATAATGATAACAATAATGATGATAATAATAATAGTAGTAATAATAGTACTACTACTAATAATAGCAATGATAATAGCAATAAAAGTCAATAATAAGGATAAGGATGAGAGTGATAGCAGCTACAGAAATAATCATTTTAAGTCTGAAAACATTATCAGTTATTTTTCTCAAGATAATATGCTACATAATTTATCATGAGCGACGTCCAGACCCTCCCATTTCCCTTAAAAAGAGGTCTTTATTATGTACATTTAGGATGTTTTTTTTTTTTTTTCTTTCTTTCTTTCTTTTTTTTCTTTTTCATTTTTTTTTGGCCAGAAATGAGACATGTAGTTTTATTTTTGTTGTTATTTTTATTATCATCAATGTGATCGTTATTGCTATGTTTTTTTTTTTTTTACTATCATTAATGATATAATGATAATGATGATTACTATTAATAGTATAATCATTACCATTAGTAGTAGCAATAGGGGTTATAGTATCATTACTACTATTATTATCATCATTATTATTATCATAGTCATTATCATCATCGTTATTATTTTCATATTGTCGTTATTATCATTATAATTATTACTATCATTAATGTTGCCACAACTATCATTGTCATCATTATCATCACAAGTATCATATATTTGTGTTCGTTTTGATGTTTATAGTAATGCTGTATCATCATTAACTCTAATGACTGTGTTTCTCCGTATTAATTGAAGAGTGATTTTAAGTATGTCTTGTGCGTGTCTGTTTGTGTGTATATGTGTATGTGTGTGTGTGTGTGTGTGTGTGTGTGTGTGTGTGTGAGTGTGTGTGTGTGTGTTCGCGTTTTGTGTGTTTGTATGTATATGCGTGTGCATGTCCTCGCGCGCGTGTGTGTGTGTGGATGTCTGCATGCGTGTGTGCCTATCAGAGTATGCAAGCGTCTGTGCACATCGACATTCGTCTCCCAGCATCTTTAATGAGCTCTCCATCATCTCCTTATTGAACACATTAAAGATCAGTCCCGCATCTCCGCATGGCCTAAGCGAGAGCATCTCGGCAGCCTCTTTGTCGTGTCGATGTTCGCTCCCGACGTAGAAATTGCTACGTTGTCTGTGGCGAGGTAGCTTAACGTCTGTTCTTGTCTCGCTCTGGGATGGGGTCGGTTCTCGCGTTGGCCTTTGTCTTTGTTTATTTGCCTTTATTTTCTTGTTACTTATTTATTGGTTACTTGTTATTTTTCTTATTCTTTTGGTTGTGGATTTTTTTTTTTTTTTTTTTGTTCATCTCCCATTTCTTTATCTTCTTGTTCTCATACGTTCTTGTGATTTTCTTTTATTTTTTGGTGTTTCTCTTTTTCGTCTTTTCTTTTCTTGTCTTTCTCTTTTTACTCTTTCTATGATATTATCTTCCATCTTTCCACCTTTCACTCCGATTCTCCTCTATGTCCTTCCTTTTCACGTTCTTCGTCTCCTACTAAATTTCCTTCTTTTTTCATTATTTTTGTCTTCCTCATTTACATGGATTTCCCTTTCCTTTTCTTTTCTTTTCTTTTCTTTTCTTTTTTTCTCTTCTCTTCCTGCTTCTGCATAGGTTACTGTTAAAACATTTTTTTTCCTTCTTCGTTTTCTTTACCTCCCTTGGTTACTCACTTATTCGTTTTTTTTCCCCGTTTCTGTTCTTTAAGATTGCATTATCTGTTCATCATCATCTTTACTCGTCCTTCTCATCTTCCTTCTGTAATCTTCCTTTTTACAACTTTCATCATCTTAAGTAGTTTTTGCTGTTATTGTTGTTATAATTTTTATCATCGGTGTCATTATTAGCATTAGCATTAATATTATTATCCTTACTGTTATCATTAACATTGTAAAAATTATTGTCACCACTAACATTACTATCATCATTACCATAATTGTAAATATCATTACTAACTTTATTATCATGATTATCATCCTTAACATTATTATCATATCATTTTAATATCGTTATTACCATTATTTTTATTATCATCATTAGTAGTAGTATCATCATTGGTATTAGTATTATTGTTGTATTTATTACTGTCATTATTGGTAGTATTGTCTTGTTACCTTTATCATTATCATTGTTGTTGTTGTTATCATAAGTATTGTTATCGTCATTATCATCACAATTATCATCATTTTTATCATTATCATTATTATCACTGTTGTTGTTATTCCACAGCATGAATACCATTATTACCCTCATTGCCATTATCATTAGTCTCATTATTATTATCATTATCATTATAAACATAATTAACTCCAGAGTGAAAGATCTTAATCTGGACGTTAA
>NW_028234410.1:27462024-27464524 GCF_977035675.1 Penaeus japonicus
TTTTTTCTTCTTCTTTTTTTAGTGACCCGATACTCACAAATTTCTTTCTGCGGTACTTTTTTTTCCTGTAAATAATCCCCGCCCATCGCCACCTTATCTCACATATACTCTACATGACTTTACTTTTACAGCAAAGTCTACTTACGTTTATGCTTGTCTAATTTAGTTACTAAGGTTGATGGCGCCTCTTCTTAAATTCATTTGTTTTTTTTTATTTTTTGTGTCATTTTCGTTCTTCCGGTGAGGTTTATAGGTGGCCCTCTGACGCGAAGCCGAGGGTTGGTTTGCATCGAGCTGCAGTAATTCGCAGAACCGGTGAGGATATGTACACGCTTGAATAAGCACAGGCACATAGATACGCACACACATAATAGTCATTTATACCTACATCCGCAAACACACAAGCACATACATATGCAAACACACACATTTGCAACTGTATATGCATACGCACACACACACACGTGCAACTGTACATGTATACGCACACACACACACACTTGCAACTGTACATGCATACGCACACACACACAAACGCGCGTACATACACACACATGCACACACGCGAATACACGGGTACGTGCAACTGCACATGCATACGCACAGACATACTTACAAATGCATACACGCACGCATATACAAAAAAACGCACTTACACAAACACACACACGTACAAGCGAGCGTTTACAGATACACATAGATAAGCGGAAAAAAGTAAGGGAAATTCCTCTTCTAAACATTTGTTATTGCCTCTCGCTACGGTGGCCGAGTGGGTTAAGACGAGACCTATGGAATCCGCGATCGCGAGTTCGATCCCCCCCCCCCCCCAAGAAAATGCCCGGAAAGACATGAGAAGCTCCGGGCGATTACCTACCCCACAATTTGTTTTTTTCTTATACATGTATGTATATATGTATATATGTATATATATATTCATATTTATATATAAATCCATATATATACATATATATATTTGTGTATATAGATATAAGCACACACACTTATGCATACATATGAAAACACGCACACACACACACACACACACACACACACACACACACATATATATATATATATATATATATATATATATATATATATATACATATATATATATATATACATTTATGTATAGGTATGTATGTGTACATATATGTGTGTGTGTGTATATATGCATATATATATATACATACTTACATACATAGCTCTCTCTCTCTCTCTCTCTCTCTCTCTCTCTCTCTCTCTCTCTCTCTCTCTCTCTCTCTCTTACTCTATATATATATATATATATATATATATATATATATATATATTCACACTTTATGACATACCTCACAAATGCTCAAACTTGCCTTTTGAAAAAAAATGAAAACGTTAATCCAACAAATGATCTTTATTTTTACTAAACAGCCGTAACGGTCGCATTCATCGAGGTGGTCGAAATACATAACAAGGTCGTTCCAGCCTCACTTGATAAGGTCATCACAGTGTCTAATCACCACTCAAAGTAATTAGCGGTCGGTTTAATAACTTCACTAGTGGTCTAGTGACTTTTTTCCTTCTTCCTCTTCTCATTCTTTGGTCTCTACTGCCTTCTTCTTCCTCATATTCTTCTTTTTTTTTTCTTATCGTTCTTCTCTTTATCATTACTTATTTTAAGTAATGTCTGTTGCAAGGTTTTCTCTGTCTGAAGACGACGTTATAATTATGTTTAGTGAAAAGAGTATCTGGTTTATTGCTGTTATAAGTTCTTTGCTGTCTCTGTGTTATTGTCTTCATTAGCACATTTTTATGTTATCATTGTTTTGATGTTTATGCTTTTATTCTTTCTATCTTATTCTTTTATTATTGTTAGTGTTCTTAGTCCGGTTATCTGAATTATTATTGTTGGTATAATGATTGTATTATTTTTATGATGACTGTTATTGTTATCATTACTGTAATATAATGAATATCATTATCATTATTTATGTAATCATGACCATTATGATTATATCATTATTTTTCATCATTATCATTATGTATCTTCATCATCTTCATTATCAGTAATATTGTTAACATCAGTATCATTATCATCCATATGATTATCACCCATATCATTATCATCACCATTGGCATTTTTTATCATTACTCTTGTTATGTTTATGTGTATCATTATTGCTATCATTACCATCATCAGTACTATCATCATCACCATCATTATCATTATCATTAGTGTTAGCATAATTACTTTTATTAATGTTAACATAAGTGGTAGTAGTAGCATTGTTATATATATATATATATATATATATATATATATATATATATATATATAATTATTATCATGACAACTACAATTTCTCTATCTTTATCATTATCGTTGTTATTATCATTATTGTTATCATTACCACTGCTATCATCATTATTATCATCTCATTATCATTAGTAGTGTATTACCATTATCATTATCATTATCACATACATCATTATCATGTTTATTACCGTTACTGTAAACATT
>NW_028234410.1:27474524-27477024 GCF_977035675.1 Penaeus japonicus
ATCTCAACCTGTCGCAACAAACGGGTGAAAAAAAAACGAGAAAAAATGAAGGCAGTCACTGTCTCTGAGTCTCACTCTCTCTCAATTGCAAAGAGTCCCACGATTATCCAGACAGTCTCTCTCTCTCTCTCTCTCTCTCCCTCGTCTTACCCGGTGCCGAGCGAGAGAGGCAAAAGAGCCCAGAATTCCACGTGCGATCGTCACGAGGGTCTCCAGCCCACTGAACCTTCTCGTCCCCGTCTCCCAAACTCCCTCAGCTGATTGCCCGCTAACCCCGCCCAGCGTACACCTAATATGGGATAATATTTGTCAATATTACGGGATATTCGATCGCTTACGCCTTCCATGCTTACGCGGGGAGGGTCATTCAGTGAACGAGCTATCGGATGGTCGAGGTGGTCGCTCGCTTAGGCCTCGTTTAAGACTCGTTAATCACCTATTTGGTCACAGCTTTGACCTGGAAACAAGAGGTCACGCCGGCCCCCACTCAGCGCGGATGAAAGCTCGACTGAGGTATTGCTCAAGCTCTAGGGTTTTCTTTGAACCTTTTTTTTCTGATGATTGAGACTCAGATGCTGGCTCGAAATTTATATTTTTTTAATCTCTGTTTTATTTTTATTCTTATTTCGCTTCGGTTCTTTTATTCTTCCTTTCTTAATCCATTAATGCTGTAAAAGGTATTTTGAAGAATACTGTGAAATAAATTTATCTTTATTTAGCAACTGATAAAGCGAAAGATTATATCGCGAAATGCAATGGGTTCGCATAGCAGCTTTTCAAGAGAAAAAAAATAGCGCTAACAGTTTCCAAATAGGGATTTATGATTGTCTCCTTTTTAAAACTTTTATGAAATACATCATGTATATTTTGTAAAGGACTAGCCCTTTGGGTCTGGCTATTTATAAAACTCGCCAAAGGTAACTGATTAATCTCCCTGAGACGAAAGCGATAATTCTTTATATACTAGTCACACATTTATTAATTAATTCGCTGACACTCCCCGTTCTCAACTCCCTAAAAAGGTCAATAAAAATGGTGAAAACTCCTAAAAAGGCTCTTAACCATTTGCAGGAAACTCTTAAACAGGTCATAAACCATTTAGTCACAGGTCCTAAAAAATGGCTTAACAGTTCGTAAAAAAAGTAATGAAATCTATCCACATACAAGTCGTTAAAATTTTTAAATGAAAAGAAACATTAACCATACCTTTATATATGACCAATGGACCATTTGCCAGCCAATAGACTCCACAAAAATAATGATAATAAAATGTAAAAAAAAAAAAAAAAAAAAAAAAAAAACACACACACGAGAATAAGCAGAAATGAATCTCCACAAAACATCTATAGAGTCCTATTGCAAATTTATTAAATTGGTTACGCCGATTTCGTCCCCAGGATCGAAGTCTTAGCTCTGACTGCTGAACCTTTGCCAGAACCACTCTGCCACTCGACTTAATCAGTTTTTACACGTTCATAATTAAAGAGGACCAGTGTAATGTTCTTAGGTTTCATTTTTATTTCGGTGAGCTGCGGGAACGAGAGAAAAAGGGAAGAATAAAAGAAAGTTGGCGTAGGTTTTGCCGATGAGTTTTTTTGTGAAGATTTCGTTGCTCTTATGCCTGCTCACTTGTTCGCTTGTGTGTGGTTGTGTTTGTTTTATTATGGAGATGGGTAGATTGGCAGATAGGTTGCCAGATAGATAGATAGGGACAGTTGTACAGATACATTAGATAGATAATAAAAACAGACAGATGGATGTGGGTGTACATATGTGATGCATATAGGCATATGAATACATGTGTACACAATATTCAACATATTTACAAAACTCTATACAGGTATACACATACCGCGTGCGTGTCTGCGCGCGTGCGCATGGGCACGGAGTCGGCATTAATGTGTCTGTATATGGATTTATGAACAACAAAATGAACAAGTTAATTCGTCTTCACTTTCTCACGGAGAGAATCCCCATGTATGCAAATGAACACCAGCAAGCGCACGTGTTCTTTTGTGTGCATGTGTGCGTGACTGTATGAGTAAATAAATGTGTCTGTTTGCATGTACTAACGATTTACATGTGCTTGCAATTTTCCGTTAGTATTTCTTCTAAGCATTATGGATTTTCTTTTAAACGCCTTTTCATTTCCTTTTTTTTTTCTTTTTTTTTCTTTTTTTCTAACAAGTAATCACTTCTCCTCATGTTCTTCCGCGGGCTTTCACTTTCACTTGCCCGCACTCATGTTCAAGCACCATCACGATATGTGGCAGGTGAATCCTGTTTACTCTCTGCTTCTATTTTTGTTCATTTTTGGTCCTGTATCTATCGGTCGGCACATGAATTTATATTTGTGCGTGTCTATATGAACAGCTGTTTTCAAAGTGCGAATGTTTAGATGCGTTTCTGTGTTATACCCCTTCCTCTTCTTCTCTCTCTTTATCTGTCTGTCTGTCTGTCTATCTAGCTATCTATCAATTAAACGATCTATCTATATCCT
>NW_028234410.1:27492024-27494524 GCF_977035675.1 Penaeus japonicus
ATATATATATATAGATATACGTATATTATGTACATATATATGTTATGATGTTATATATATATATTATATATATATATAGTTAGCTATTAATAAATTATACTTCTATTGGCAGAACAGTATAAACAATCATCTCACAAAGCGCATTAATATTATGTTATTGTAATGCAAGGAATCCCAAACATTTTGTATTTAACAGATATCGACTCAATAGCTCATCTGTCATGAAATCATTTAGCTATTTTGAGTCGTATTGATTGTAACTGGCAAGGGAGCTAGGTTTTACTGCGCGTGATAATCTATAGCAAAGTGAGCATGTGTCGCAACAATTTAGAGGCAAGTACTCAGCAATAGCTTCCAACTTATATGAAACTTGATCATTATTGGCGAGAATAAATTAACGGAGTTTTTATTTGGCACTTGCAACAACAGGCAATGTACCTCCTTGTTGCATGACCTACCGTGTAATCTGCAGATCTGTTGAGCAGAAGATTAATGAATGCGAATGAAGTTAATCTTAAAATTGTTCGTGATTATTGGCATTTGCTGATGTGTGCACTTGTGTGAGAAATGGTGTGCCATATCTAAAGGTGTGTGTGGGGGGAGGGGGGGGGAGATTCATGTCTTTTCGAAAATTCATGTGGCTTTACCTCGTTTTTTTGTGATTTCGTGTGGCTTTAATTCATGTCTTATGGTGAATTCATGTGGCTGTAACTCAGGCCATACTGTGATTGAGTTGGGACTTTACACAATATCTTCTTGTGAATTCATGTGGCTTTAGCTCATGTCTTATTCAAAATGCAAACAGCTTTAACTCAGTGGTTCCCAAACTAGCTTACATAACGCCCCTTCTATTTTTCAAAGAACCCACACGCCCAGCCTGCTTTGCTGTGTATTTATTTATTTTTTTCTTGCATTGCTATATTTTAACATGCTCAGGAAAAAGGAATTTGTTTGTGTTACAAACGAATTAAGAAATTCAGGATAGTTGTTTTACATGGTGTTTTATTGAAAAATAAAACTTTATAATAGGAGGAAAAAAAATTGGCAAATTCGCGAAATGGAAAATCACGAATAGAAAAGGATTGGGGTGATGATAGTATTTTACTTTGACGTTATTTAAGGGCAGATTTGTTCTTGGAATTGATTCCATTAGTCTTATTAATAAGATTTTTGCGCAAACAATACGCCTTGTATCTCATCACGCACCTAGTATGGAAACACTTTGTAAAACTCATTGTTTATTAAAATGATGTGGCTTTATTCAGTTTCTGTAACTTGATATTTTCTTTTATTTCACGTTTTGCTATACATTCACATGACTTTATGCATCTGTACATCTTAAGAATTTATATCTATACATTTGAAATAAACTAGATTCTGCTATTCAATGAATGACTTTAATATTATTAATGATAAAAATGGAACAGACCGTTTCATCAGGTAAAGTACGTCGAGATAAGGTAAGCTTTGGGCGTTATGTATGCTTATCATGTCTGTATATGTACTATACTGACCAACATGACACATTCTACATGTATTTGTCTATTATTTACATATATACGATATGTGTTATGCTTATATGTACAAATGCATATATATAATTATATCTATATATTATAGATATATATATATAATATATATATATCTTTATGTATATATATTTATATATATAAAAATACAGAAAACTATACATATATATATTTATATATATATTTTATATATTTATATATATATATAATATATATATTATATTAAATATAAATATTTATATTATATACATGTATGTACGCACATATATATATAATATATATATATATATATATATATATATATATATATATTTTTGTTTATTCATATATAGATATATATATGTAGAGGGGGAGGGAGAGAGGGAGGGAGAGAGAGAGAGGGCGAGAGAGGGAGGGAGAGAGAGGGAGGGTGGGGTGGACGGAGGGAGGAGGGAGGGAGAGAAAGAGCTAGATGAGATAGAGAGAGAGAGAGAGAGTGAGAGAGAGAGAGAGAGAGAGAGAGTGAGAGGAGAAGAATGGAGGTGAGAGATAGCGAGAGAGAGAGAGAGGTTTATATCTAAATCTATACGTGTGTATATGAATGTATTGTATAGTTTGTGTATATATGTATATATATATATATATAATATATATATATATATATATTCTCTCTGTGTATCATATAGTGTTTTTAAATAATATATATATAAATCTATATATATTTCTATATATATATATATTAGGTATATATATATATTATGTATATATATATATTTATAATATTATATATATATATATTTTTATTTATAAAGATAACGTATTATGATGTTTCAGTTTAGTATACAGACAAAGACACAGACACAGGACACAGAGCCAACAATACAATCATATATATATTATATATATATCTAAATTTATATATATATATATATCTATATATATTTATGTGTGTTGTGTGTGTGGTGTGTGTGTGTGGTGTGTGTGTGTGTGAG
>NW_028234410.1:27502024-27509524 GCF_977035675.1 Penaeus japonicus
CCGTCCGTTTTCCTCCTCATTTTCTTATGTCTTTATAATATATCCACCTTTCAACATTTTGTGCGTGTAGAACTCCCACCTTACCCGCATTACAGAATCAAGTGAAGCTGACCAGCAAATAAACAACAACCAAACAAACAGATCTGACACATTTCTAAAACTAATTTGTAGCGGGAACAATGCCAGGCTAGGACTGTTGTGCCTTGTGTTTGTTCTCTCGAGAGGCGAAACTCACTGGCTGTGACAATGACACTATCTCTTTTCGTGAACAATAGGGCACTTGGAGGCATAAGGAAAATAATTGCTCAAGACAGTTGCTCTTCTTTTTAGCATTCAACTCTACTTAGAAGCGACTTAATCGTTTTTAAAACTGTAGTGGAACCTTAATGCATGTATGAATATATCTATGCAAATACGGACTTTTCGTACGACTTTAAAGGGCCTTCACGCGTGTTATTCGCACATCCTAATCATAGGACCTAAGTGTGCCTTCGTTTCCTTTCAGAATATCATAAGCAAAGAACCAGTCCAAGGGGCGAGAGTCAGTGGGCACTGGCATCCCCACGCAGGAGGTGCCAGCTCCCGCCGGGCATCGCCACCTGGCCGGCCTCCATCCTGGCACTGTGCTTTGTATGTTTCGTTCTGTTTCTCTTTGGTGTTCAAACTCACTTTCTCTCATAAGAGTGCAAACAGGTGGGCCGTAACGCTTGATCACAGCTGGTCTTGGCAGTGGCAAAATACTGGCATGTATTTTCGTTTAAAGAATATAGTTATTATGTCATGTAAGAGTTTTAGTAGTGTTCAAATGTGTTTATTTGAATGTATGTGTTTAATACATCTATTTGATAATGTGTGTGTGTGTGTATGTATGTGTGTATGGACGTGTTTTTGCGCGTATGTGTGAGTGTGAGTATGTGTGTGTGTATGTATGTCTGTTCGTGTGTACAAAATACAGACCAATTTCCGCAAGGACATCTCATAACGCTCCCATCAAACCATTTCCCACACTCCTCTGCAATCAGCTTTAGAAGCATCATGCTCTCGAAACACATATAGCTCCCAGTTACTCCACAGCCTCCCAACCCCTCGCTGCGTTGATCAGTAAGCAACAACATTATGGAGAGAACACCACCATTTCGCCGTGGGAGTTGGCATGCTGGTTATAACTACACAGATACACCGAGAATACAGCTGCATAAAGGAGAGCATACAAGCAGGTGTCCTTAAGAGGAGACACTTGTTGTTTCTTCTTATCTTTATTCTCCGTATATAGATCTTGAACTGGGTGTAAGATAATGTTTTGTGAACGGTTATGATTTTTCTGAAGACGAGGTGAGATAGAGGTGATAAGTGTGATGACTGAGTGTAGACAGAAATGATAATGACCTTTAATGAATGTGTGAGGATAATGTTTACTATTTTTTCTTTTTCTTTTTTTTTATTCTTTTCGGGAACCTGACAAGCGATGATGAAATATGACTTAGAACAGAGTGACGATGAGGTTTTTGAGAAAGAAATGAATGAATGAATGAATGGCGAAATGATACATGAATAAGACCGACTGAGAAATAGAAAGAGGGGGAAAGTCGCATAAGAGAAAGGAACTGATCGTGACCCAGTTTCCAAGGCAGGAGGTCAAATCCGCAACATTAGGGAAATACGATCTGAGAATAGTATACAAATATGAATAATCAAAACAACATTTAGGATTCACCATTCTATCTATCAAAATTAATCTCCTTTCCCCTTGCCGGGCGATTTATCGTAATCATAATCATATTTGCACAAGGAAATATTCAACTGTTCGTAGCCTGAATTTGAATATATTTCACGATCTTGATTCTGAACAAAAGCACATTTATCAGATATGCAATATGTCTGTACGTTTGTATCTCTTTTAATTAGGCTTTTGTTTGCATAAGGGTTTATGACACATAAAAGCCATGGGCGATCATTTCTCTATGATTCAGAACCATGATTCTCAAGTTTAGATTTTAGATTCATCCGATCCCGATTCAACTTAAGATATTAATATAAATAAATCATATTACTATTTCACATATGAATATATATCCATGTTGATGGTATTCATTAATCCTTTATCGCTATGCGTATTGATTCTACATACACATTTCAGCGTCCATGCAGCGTCCGAGATCATGCATCAGTTCGTGTATTTGATGACGTAATAAAATGACGTCATCAAGGACACCAAAAGCTGAAAGCACAACATAACTGCAAGTCATACTACAGCTGGTCTTGTCTTTCCTATAAAAAATAGGAGAGAAAGAAAAAGAAAAAAATCTGCGAAATGTTTCGAGAGACAAACGCGTTCACACTCATACTGGAAATTGTCCAAAGATCATCCTCTGAGATCGATGCCTCTTGGATTGCCTTCCCGTAATCAACTTAGAGAGGGAGAGAGGGAGAGAGGGAGGGAGGGGGGGAAAGAGAGAGAGAGGGAGGGAGGGAGAGAGAGAGAGGGAGAGAATGAGAGAGAGAGAGGGGGGGAGAGAATGAGAGAGAGAGGGGGGGGGAGAGAGATAGAGAGAGAGAGAGGGAGGAAGGGAGGGAGAGGGAGAGAGAGAGAGAGGAGAAGGGGAGAAGAAGGAGAGAGGGGAGGGAAAAGATAGCAAAAAAAAAGAGGGAAAGAAAGAGGGGGATGATAGAGACAGGGGGGTGAGAAAGGAAGAGAGAGAGTGAGAGAGAGAGTGTAGTGAGAGAAGAGGGAATTGTGTGGTGTGAGTTTTATGAGGGACAGGAGTGAGCGAGGAAAGAGAAGGGAACAGGAAAAATATGAGATAGTGAGAGAGAGAGAGAAGTGAGAGTAGCGAGAGAGAGAGAGAGAGAGAGGGGAAAAAGAGTGGGAGAGAGGAAGGATAAGAGATTAGTGAGAAAAGAGGAAGATACGAGAGAAGAAAGATGAAGAATATAGAAATAAGGGGAAAAAGAAAAAAAATAGAAAATAAAACAAACAGAAGAAAAAAGTCAGAAAGATGTGGAAAGAAGAAAAACCGAAGAAAGAGGTTAAATAAAAAAAAATAAGACAAAAAAGAAGGAAGGAAGGAAGAAAGCAAAGAGAGAGACAGAAAACAATAGAAGAAAACGAAGACACAATTAAACATAACAAATAAAAATAAGAAAACTTAAAAAACAGTTAAACGAAATGACAAAAAAGAGATAAAATAAGAGAAAAAAAGCTAGGGTGTTCCAAGATGGCGGCGACTCCGTGAAGTCGGCCACCGTTGGCGATAGAAGAACGCTGGTAATGAACTTTTTATTGCTCTTTCACGGGGTCTCGAGGCGCCGTTGTGTTGGGCTCGTTGGCTCACTCACGTCGCTCTCTATCTGCTTACAACTTTTGGCTCGGATTTTTTTGCTATAACTCTCTGTCTCTGTCTCTGCCTCTCTCTGTTTCTCTTTTCTCCCTTCTCCTCTTCTTTTTATTCTATCTGTCTCTGTCAATTATCGTTAGTTCTTTTTCGGTTTTATTTCATGTGTTAAATCTCAGCCATTTCTCTAAATATGTATATATATATATATGATAATTAACTCTATATATATAATGAAATATAAAATAATATATTAATATATATATATATATAAATTTAATATACGAATCTATATATATATTCAAGATATATATATATATCAATATATGTATATGTTATTTATATATACTATATACAATATATATTATATATGTTATATGTATTATATATTTATTCTCTACTATTTTATATATATTCATTACCTGTATATGAAAAAATTTCATACATCTATGTTTAATATATATAAACTAATATATCTACATCTACTGTCAATTATCATATATTATATATTCTATGCTCTATATATATAAAGACTCTATATATATATAATATATATTAGTGTGATATATATATATATATATATATATATATTATATATTATATGTATATTGTATATATTATTTATATATAGTTTTATATCTGTATATATATACATATGATAGAGATATATTAATTTATAGTATATATTATATATTATATATATATATATATATATATATATATTTGAATGCATGTATTCATATATCATCGCGTGTGTCTGTAAGTATGCGTGCGCGTGTCCGTATGTGCGTGTGCATTTATAATAGACACACACGCAGACCTCCTGTAGGTGGCATTCGCGTCTCTTCTTCTCGCGCTGTTCCTCCCCGGGTCCGCGTTTGTCCCCGCGGCGTGCTGGTGATCTGGCATCGGCTGTTTTGGTGAGCGGTTCGATCACGTGATTATCGTGACGCTGTGCCAAACTCTGCTCTTTGTCCATGCTGTTGTTACTATGCTGTATCACGGCGGTACGCAGGCTCGGCTTTTTTTATTGGCTGTTACGTGTGGAGGCAATTTCCTTTTTCTTGTGCCTTTGCATGTCCGTTGCTTGTCCAAAGTGTTTTCTCTCTCTTCATCTCGCTCTCTCTCTCTCTCACTTTCTTTCTCCCTTCTCTCTCTCTCTCTCTCTCTCTCTCTCTCTCTCTCTCTCTCTCTCTCTCTCTCTCTCTCTCTCTCTCTCTATATCTCTCTCTTCTCTCTTCTACTCTCTTCTCTCTCTCCTCTTCTCTCTCTTCTTTTTCTTTTGCTTCTCTCTTTCTCTCTCTCTCTCTTTCTCTCTCTTCTCTTCTCTCCTCTCCTATCTCTCTTTTCTACTCTCTTTTTTCTCTCATTCTCTCTCTCTCTATTCTCTGTCTTCTCCCTTCGTAATGTTATTCAAATGATTAATTTTCGTATAACATTCTCTTCTCTTTCTCTCTTCAATGATTATCTCTCCGTCTCTCTCCTTCCTCCCTCCCTAAATAACTCCTGTTTCTCCTCTCTCTCTATCTATATCACTTCTCTCTCTTCGTTCTCTTCTCCCTCCCTCCCTCTGTTTCTTTCTCTCTCTATCTCCTCTTCTCCCTCTCTCTTCTCTCTCTCTCTTCCACTCTCTCCTCTCTATCGACTCTCTTTCTTTTTGCTCTCTCTCTCTCTCTCTTCTCTCTCTCTTCTCTCTCACTCTCTCTCTCTCTCTCTGATCTATCTCTCTCTCTCTTCTCTCTCTCCCTTCCTCTCTTCCTCTCTCTTTCTCTTCTCTATTCCTTCCTCTCTTCTTCTTCTCTCTATCTCCTCTTCTCTTCTCTGCTTTCTTACTCTCTCCATCTCTCTTTCTCTCTCTCTATCTCTCTCTCTATTTCTCTCTCTCTCTCTCTCTCTCTCTCTCTCTCTCTCTCTCTCTCTCTCTCTCTCTCTCTCTCCCTCCCTCCCTCCCTCTCTCTCCCCCCCCCTCTCTCTCTCTTCCTCAACTCATTAACTGAATTGAGCGTCAGTGTAACGATCCCCCCAAAGCAGCTCCCCGCCGGCCAGCCGTGCCGCCTCTTGACCAAACAAAGATCCATGGGCAGGAGGCAGCTTGCAGACCAGACGCACAATAAGCAGCAGTGCCAAATCTATTGTAAGTCCAACACTTACCACCCGACGCAATGGTGCACTAGTGCCAGGCACACTAATACCTGCTGTCCCAAGGTACAACGAGTCAAGGGGAGAGTGTGGGGGAGAGAAGGAGCGAAGGAGGGAGGAAGAGAGAGAGAGAGATAGATAGAGAGAGAGAGAGAGAGATTGAGAGAGAGAGAGAGATTGAGAGAGAGAGAGAGAGAGAGAGAGAGAGAGATTGAGAGAGAGAGGAGGGAGAAAGGAAGGAATAGACAGAGAGAAGAAAGGCAGAGAGAGAGAGAGAGAAGAAGAAGAAGAAAACAAACACCAGAAAAAGTATGTAGTCCAGAAAGAAGCGAAGAAGCGATCACATTAGCACAGAGCACATCTCTTGCAGGATAACAAAAATACATATCTATAACTTCAAGATCTTCGCTTATAGAGTGCTGAGCGTGTAAGCGGTCCATATTCCTCTTTAATCGTTTTTATTTCTATTTTCGAAGAGGCCGTCGATCCAGGCAGAGTTACCACACTGAATGCAGACATCGTTGCCAAGTAGGGAAAGAGATAACCTGTTGCGTACCCACGTGTGTGGTGGGTATTGTGTTACCGAAGCCACTCGTGCATAGCAATGAAGGGGGTATGCGGTTACCATTACGAGCTTTCCTAGGTTTATTCAAAGCTATGCTTAGGTGCAAACTCACATACTTATTAACATACACATGTATAAACATACATTATTAGGGTCACATATAAGACACAAATCAAAGCATAAACACATGCATATAAAAGGCACATGCATAAGTAAAGACCAACACATACATATAACCACACTCATACGTAAACTTAAACACACACAAATAGACAGACACAATCGCACACAGAGAACAGTTACAATCACAGGCGTACACAAAGACAACTAGACACACAAACACAATCACACACAAACACTGTTGCCTTCAAATAAAAACAAATACACAGCCATAATCACATACAAACAAAAACAGACACAAACACAATCACACATATGGAAACTGGCAAAATCACACAAAAAACAGACACACAGACACGATCAAACACAAACTCAAACACAAGCAGAGACACAATTACACAACAACAAAATGACACACAGATACAATCACACAAATAAAAACATACACAAATACACAATCACACACATACACATTCAAACACAAACAAACACAAATCACAGTCACGCACAAATACAAGCAAACACAGAACAACAAAAAATACAGACACATAGCCACTCGCAAATAAAAACAGACACAAAGACATAATCACATTTAAACACAAACAGACATAGACACAATCACATACAAACAGACACACAGACACAAATCACACATAAAACAAACAGATACACAGACATAATCATACACAAATACAGACACAATCTCACACATACACAGACACAATCACATGCAGACAGAAACAGACACAATCACAAGTAAACACAAACAGACACAATCACATGCAAACAGAAACAGACACAATCACAAGCAAACAGAAACAGACACAGTCACACACAAACACAGACACGCCCATCAGATAAGAGGCAGAATTTGCAGCGAACTTCGCCTCTGTTCGGCAGTGGGTCGAATCAACCTAAAGCTTCGACCTAAAACATCTTTGATAGCTGGCCATTACGAGAACATATGCTTGCACTAATTTTGTTTGTTGCAAGGTTCCTCCGAGCGGCGTCTTTTCATGTCTCGCAAAATATGCAAGTTGTAACGTGGCATTAAGCCTAGTTCCTGTTACATGCGCGAGGAAAAATGAGCCGTATTTTCTTATTTATTTTCGTTCTTGGGAGGGATTTACGAACCGTATTTCAGCCGCGGAGGGATCGACACTAGAGACAAATGAATTAATACGAAGAACAAAGAACAGAAGAACATCGTATCCCATCTGAACATCGCTACTCGCCTATTATAGATTATCTATCATCGATGAAGCGGAGTTTATCGTTCGTCATTTGTCTTTCGAACACCATCGTTGCGATGTGTCTTACATAACTTATACGCGGAATCTGAGG
>NW_028234410.1:27524524-27529524 GCF_977035675.1 Penaeus japonicus
CTTACTTCTCTCCCCTTTCTCCTTCTCCCATCAAAATTTTCCCCTAACCATCTTCTTTATCTACTTCCTTTTCCCCCCCTTTCTTTCAACCTTTCCCCTCCATCTCCATCTCTTCCACCTCCTCCTACCTACTTCCACGTCCTCTTCCTTCTCCCTTTTCTCCCTCTCCTCTCTCCACTCTATTCTTTAAACGTGTATATCTATGAGTGCATGATCTAGGACACAGGCTGACGTGTTTACAGCGAGGTGTTGATGTTTTCGGACAATAATACAGGCCCTGATGGTAATAAATTAGGAAAGATAATATGGATTCAATGATGCACTTGAGATCGGTAATATTCAATAATTTTAGCATCAGTTTTCTTTTTTTCTTTTCTTCTTCTTCTTCTTCGGCTTTTTCTTCTTTTCTCTTCTTCTTCGGCTTCTTCTTATGTTTATTTCTATTTTTCTCTCTTCTTCTTTGGCCTTTTTTTTCCATTTTTTCTCCCTCTTCTTCTTTTTCTTCTACTTTTCTTCCTTTTCCCTTTTTCTTCTGCTTCTTTTTCTTCTTTTCGATTTCTTATTCTTATTTCTTTTTCTTTATTTTCTTATAATTTCTTCTTCTTCAACTTCCTCTCCTGCCTTAGATCCCATCTTCTTTATTTTCCGTCTTCTTTTTTCTTCTTCAGCTTCGTTTTCTTTTTTTCTTCTTCTTTTCTAAATTTTCATAATTTTCTTCTCTTCCTCTATTTATTTCATATATTTCTTATCACAAATTGATTTCCTTATAATTCTATCATGTTGTCGTCAGGTGAATTTTATTATATAGCATTTCTTTATCTTTATGAATTATTGATTTTTTTTAAATATATATTTTACTCATAATCATATCCTTATCAACATTTATATATCGGCATATTGTTGTGAACATTCGCAATATATGATGGAACAGGTTACATCTTATGAATGAATTATATAATTATAAACTATCATGTATGTGTCAAAAATTATATGTCATTACCAAGTATTATATATCCTTGTACGTTAATTTATATCATAATAACGATCAAACTTCATTACAAATCATCATATATCCATATAAAAAACACATGTATGTGTCAAAAATTATATATCATTACTAAGTATTATATATCCTTTTACGTTTATTTATATCATAATAACGATCAAACTATATTACAAATCATCATATATCCTTACATATCATCACAAAACATTATCATAAAATCATATCATCACACCACGTATATTGAATCATCAAACCTATCATATCGATTCGTCCTACTAATCATTCTAATCATATCATTACATAACATTATCGTACTAATTATGTCTAATCATCACATCAGTCATATCTAATAATTGCACCAATTATCATACCAGTCATACCTAATCGTGCCATATTCATACCCATCATCTTACATTTCTTGACCTCTTCTCGTGACCTCTCTCACTTCCGTCTTAGAAGGTCATTGACCCCGGGACCTTTCAACACTCCTTACATGACCTACAAGAAAGGAAAAGACAGAGAGTCCAAAAAGGTGGAGACTAAAAGTTGTGTCAAAATTGTGATGACAAATTGGTGAAAAGATTAATCTAGATATGTGTGTTTGTTCTCAAATTGATGATATTGTTTGGTGAACTAATCGAGTATGTTTTGATATGCATCGTGATAGTGGTGGTGATCGAGACAATGATGTTGATTATGATACTTATAATTAAGAATATCAGCCGTAACATAAGAGTTAATAACAATTATTACCATTAGTAATAGTATTAGTATTGTCGTCATTACAATTTTACTAACACCATCAAGTTTTGATGTTCTTTATGACTGGTTGATCAGGAAAATTATTCGAGAAGTTATTGACAGGATTTGTTGAATTCTTATGGGTGGGTTGGCCATGGTCTGATCTGGGTGGTGATTCGGATCATATTAATGAAAATCAGATCACATGATTCCTCATAATAGTGAAAAAAATTAGTATGCTACTGCACACAAATTCATTTTCTTTCAAATATTTAGATATGCATGTGCATTTTTATTTAAGTATTCGTAGGCTTATTTTATACTACTATATCAAATAGATATAAGTAATGTCTGAAGTCTAGATACCAAAGGGGAAACACATGTTTACTACATATATCAGCAATCAGCAATCTACAAAACTGGGAGTGAAGCATATTGATATATTAGATGTAGATATGAAGCAGAGATTAAAAGGCTGCCATAATCTTTTATTATTGCTGGGGCATATTGCATACAGACACACACGCATATGTACACATATATATATATATATATTATATATAATTATATATTTCTATATATAATATTATTATATATTATGAATATATATCAATATATCTATATATATGTGTGTTGAGTGTGTTTGTGTGTGTGTGTAGTATGTGTGTGTGTGTGAGTTGTTCGTGTAGTGGTGTGTGTGTAGTATGTTTTTATTTATATATATATATAGTCTATAAATATATATTCTATATAATCTATATAATAAATATCTATATATATATAATATATATTATATGTATATAAATATATATATAAAATAAAATTATATATCTATATCTTATTATATATAATGTATTATTTATAACTACAAATATATTATATATAATATATATATATCTATATATTCTATATATATTATTTAATATACCAATAATAAAATATAAGTCTTTGTGTGATTGAGGTGTGTGTGAGTGTGTGTGTGTGTTCTTGTGTGTGTTGTGTATATTATAGATATATATATATATTATAAATATTATATATATATATATATATATATATATATATATATAATATATATCTAAAATATATATATTATATATATATCAATATATATATAAATATATATATATATTCTCTATATATATATGTGTGTAGGTGTGTGTGTGTGTCGTGTGTGAGTGTGTGTGTTGTGTGTGTGTTTTGTGTGTGTGTGCATGTGGGTGATGTGGGTGTGTGGGTGTGAGTGTTGTGTGTGTGTGTGCTGTGTGTGTGTTATCGGTGTTGTATATATATCTATTATTATATATATAGATATATATATATAGTATATATATATATAGTATATATACTCTAATATATAATATCATAGGCTATATATAATATATATAGTATATACATATAGTATATATAGTATATAGTATATAGTTCTATGGTGATGTAAGCTATATACATATGTATATATAGGGGGGTATACTATATGATTAGTATATAATATTATATATTCGTATAGTTATAAATATATATATGATATATAATATAGTCATTAGAAGTAAATATAGTATATAACTAAGAGTATTAGAGAGTATTGCGGAATATACTATGATACTAGATGACTGTAGGTTAGTATTAGTATGACATATGTATAACCGTAATGTATCTATCTATCTATCTAGTCTAAGCTCCTATAAATGTAGCGCTAGTATATATATATATGGGATATATATATATACGTATATCATTATATATAGTATATATATATATATATACTAATATTATTATGTCTGTGTGGGTGTGAGTGTGTGTGTGTGTGTTTGTGTGTGTATATATATATATATCGTATATGATTATATAAAATATATATGATATATTTATATATATATGTCTGTTTGGTGATGTTGTGTGGGTGTGCAGTGTTGGGGGCGTGTGTGTGTGTTTTGGTGATGTGTTGTGATTGTGTGTGGTTATGTGTTTCGTGTGTGTAAGAAAAAGTATAAAATATATATATAATATATATATTATATTATTTATCTATATATTATTACTCTAAATACGTATATAAGTTATGAATAAATATATAATATATATAATTATATATCAATATATATATATCTATATATATATTATATATTATATTATATATATAGACAATAGTAGATATATATAGTGATATATATATATTATATTATATAAATATATATAATATATACTATATGGAGTGTGGGGTATGTGTGTGTGTGTGTGTGTGTGTGTTCATGGTGTGTGTAGTTTGAGTGAGGTATATGTATGTATATATATATGCATATATTATATTTATATATTATATATAGTATTAAATTCTAATATATAAATATATAATAAGAAAAATAAATCAATAATAAACTCTAAGCGTGTGTGTATAAATATTAATCATAAATATAAATATAATAAATTATAGAGTAGTATATAGAATATAAATAAAATAATAATATTAATATATAAATATATATATATAGCGATATACAAGTATATATGTGTGTGTGTGTGTGTAGTGTGTAGTGTGTGTGTGTGTATCTAGATTCTCTCTGTCCTCCTCTCCTCCCTCCCCCAATCCGTCCCTCCTCCCTCCCTCCCTTCCTCCCCCTCCCTCCACCTCTCCTCCCTCCCTCCCTCCCTCCCTCCCCCCCTCAATCCCCCTCCCTCCCTCCCTCCCTCTCCTCCCTCCTCCCCAACGCCTCCCTCCCTCCTCCCTCCGACTCTCTCTCTCTCCTCATCTCTCTCTCCCTCCCTCACTCCCTTCTCCCTCCTCTCGTTCCTCTCTCCTCCCATCCTCCTTTCTCCCTTCCCTCTCTCCCTCCCCTCCCTGGCTCTCTCTCTCTCTATCCTTCCCTCCCTTCCCTCACTCTCTCTCTCTACTCATCTCTCCTCGCTCTCTGCTACCCTCCCCTAACACCTCTCTCCCCCGCCCTCCCTACCCTCTCTCTCGTCCTCCCTTCCCTTCCTCTCAATGCCCTCCTCCACTCCCTCCCCTCCCTCTACCTCCACCGCTATCTCCTCCCTCTCTCTCTCCCTCCCTGTCCCTTCCTCTCTTTTTCTCCCTCCCTAGTTTTCTATCCCTCCCTCCCTCCTCCCAATCCAAACCCTCCCTCCCTCCCTCTCTTCTCTCCTCCGCTCTGCCAGTCCCTCCCTCCCTCCCTCCGCTCTGCGTCTCAGTCTCTTCTCTCTCTCTCTCCTCTCTCCCTCCCTCCCGCCCTCCTCTCTCTCTCCCCTTCCCCTC
>NW_028234410.1:27537024-27539524 GCF_977035675.1 Penaeus japonicus
GGTGAATAGTTTCTTTTTGTTTTTTGTTCTCGCTCTTTCGTTTTTGTTTTGTTTTTCTCTCTCTTTCTTTCTTTTGACATTTTTTTTTTTCTCTCGGTATTCTTTTTTTTTTTTTCTCTCTCTCTCTCTCTTGCCTTTTTTTTCTCTCGGTATTCTTTTTTTTTCTCTCTCTCTCTTGCCTTTTTTTTTCTCTCTTTCGCCATTTTTTTTTTCTTTTTCTTTCGTTACTCTTTTTTCTGCCTTTCTTTCATTCTTTCTTTCTTATATCCTTTTTTTTAGTCTTTCTTTCTTTCTTTCTCTCTCTGCGATAGTTGATAATGATGGTGACAGTGATTGTGAGTCGTATAGATAGCTGGTGATCATAGAGATAATGACAAAGATAGTGAGTGATATAAATGGATCATGAAGATAATAATGGTGGCAATGATAGGACCTACCATTCCTTTAATTCATTCTAATTTCTTCATCTTCTCCATCTTCTTCATCTCCCTCCTCATGCCCTCTCATTCTTATTCTTCTTTCTTCATCATCCTCTCTAATGTTTTACTCATTCATAAGAATATCGTATTTACAACACTTTAACAGAATCGAGAGATAGCAGATACTCGGTAATCCAAGTGCATGATTGGATGAAATTTGAGGTGCGTTTGACTAATGAAGAGATAAAATGCATGACTGACTGAAGAAATTGACTGGACGGATCATGAGCCATGTTTTTTTTTTTTTTTTTTTATCTTTCACTTGGAATTTCAATCTTCGTAGATTTTTTTTCTTTTTCTTTTTTTTAGCCTGTTTATTCTCTGTTTTGATTTCTTTTTTTCTATATCTCGTTCTGTTTCTTTTTCTTTATTTTCTCTTATTAATGAACATACGTTCACAAGCATGCATACTATATGTATACATACAAATACACACAGGTATACACGGAAACATATGTATGTAGATAGTGGATAGATAGATAGATAAATAGATAGATGGATAGATAGATGGATCGATGGATAGATGAATAGATAGACTGATGATAGATAGACTGATAGATCGATAGACAGACGAGTGGATAGATTGATAGATAAATGTATCTTTTCGCAATGCTTTCCTTTCCCTCTTTATCTTAACAAAATGTCCTTATAAAACACAAAGTTCAGATTTGCTTTCTTTACATTTTTTATTTCTATTTTTTTGTCGTGAGTGATAAAGACAGTTGTGAATTTAGAACAATGATAAAAATGTATACACATATATAATACTACAATGTAAAGGTGTATTGGTGCAGTTTTGCTATGGTGCTAAAGTTTGTCAATCCATGATAATGTTATGATATCACCAAAGTTAATATGCTACAGTGTCAACCATAAAATATTTCAGCATCATATAGTCTACATCACCATAGAGTCTACAGTACTACGGTTAACTACTACATCGCCATAAAAAAAATAAAAAAAATAAAAAGTGTCATATATCAAAAGACATTCACTAAAACACAACAATACCATGTCAAAAATGCATTTCAGCTTCACGCTTAAGAAACCATGCATAAGAGAGACATAAAACGGCACAGTGCCACACATCAAGTCCTCCCTCCCAGCTACGCCTAAAAGTACAACGACACTACACACCACAAAAGACCCCATTTGATAGTGCCATTCGCTCACATAAGAGTGCCAGCGCGATGCCAAGGAGTCAACAGAGCGAGGAAATGTCACAGAAGCAACAAGCAAGAGGAGATTTCCGTGATGATGCTGTTTGTGGCTTTCTTGTTTATTATTGTTTGTGTCTATCATTGTTTGTTTCGGGATACCCAGCACCAGTAAAAATATTTATATAAAAGGAGATTTTGGTATTGGTAATAATAGCAATGAGGAGGATGACTAAATAGCAACGAAAATGAGGATAAAAATCATTATGATATTTGTTTGTCATAGCAATGGGAATCATAACAAAGATGATTATCTTGATGATGTTGGTGATGATAATAATAGCTGATAGTAATAGTAACTATGATTGTAATGTTGATGATAATGATGAGGCTGATAATAGTCGTGATCATAACTATTTATGATAACAACATAAATAATGAGAATAATGATAAGAACTATATCAATGATTGTGATATCAAGAAAAACGACAATAATCATGATAATGAAAAAATATATGTATCAATAGCGATAATGTTGATTATAATTTTTACTATTCTTACTATCATTATCGTCATCATTGTCATCAACATCATCAACATCCTTATTGTTATTACTATTATCAATATTATTATCATAATTCTATTATCATTATCATGATTATTTGTTATTTTATCCTAATCTTTTTTTATCATTATCATCAAGATCATCATTATCACTTTTATCATCGTCATAATTACTACTATTTTCATCAATGACATAATTATCACCATCAGTTATCATTTTTGTTTAGACTATTATTCTCAAATATTATCATTTTCATTATCTTCATTAATATTGCAATTGTTATAATGATATTTATTCCT
>NW_028234410.1:27557024-27562024 GCF_977035675.1 Penaeus japonicus
GAAGTTCAACGGGTATTTTTACCGAAGTTAACTTGTCGAGGCGTGAGGCATTTGTTCACCTGAGACCCCAACCTTCATTGACACAAGTTATCCTTGTTAGTGAGTAAGGGAGGGTGGGGGATGGTAGGGGATCGTACGAGGGGCAGATAGGGAGTGGATGAGGGGAGGGGAGGGGAAGGAGATCGAGAGGGGGAGCTTAGAGAGGGGAAAAGAGATCCTGGGAAAGCCTACGCTGGCAAGGCAAGGGGTCGGAATATGCAGGTGTGTATATTTGGAGCGTCTAAAAGGAGACAACTACCTGACCCTGCCCTATACTCTGGGGTAAAGGCAGAAGGGACTGCCAGCCGACCAATCAGCGATCAGTACCTGCCGACTGGGGACTACCGTTGACCAATCAGCGAACAGCACCTGGTGGCATCGTGGAGTATATAAGCGGAGGACAGCCGACCCCAATTGTGTCGCACGGTTTTGGTGTCAGAGTAAAGAGTGAACACAAGACTTAGCATCAAGGTGAGTCCAAGTCAACAGTGAAAAGTGACTACCAGCATTTACTCCAAACACAAAAGTTCGGTGCAAATTACAGCAAAAGGTCGTCTTTTGCGAGAGCCCCGTCGACGAAAGCACGAAGTCCCTGTGCCCCGAAGTGCTAGAACTGGGAAACTCAGTCTTTGAACACCTGTGCTTGTGAACGGTGTTAAACCTTAGATCCACCAAGTTCATGCTCAGAGAACATTCACTCAGATGTTCTTCAGTTGATTTCGGGCCTTCCCATACCCTCAAGTGACAAATCTGATCAATATTGTTTTCAACTTGCTTTAGTGCCTCAAAAGAGAAGTCAGAAGAACTTATCTCACTTAACTCGTTCGATAACGAACAAGATAGCTTTTAGCCAAGTTCTGTCTACGTGATTTTGCAATGTAGAGTAAAAGAACAGCAAAACGTTTTGAATCAATTTTACGTGATATCAGCATGTAAAGCAGCGAAATTTTACAGAAACAAAGCGACCACATCCAGTCTCTGTCAAGATTTCCGACTATTGGTCCAAAGGAGCTGAATCATATGCTCGAAGGACTCCCTAACACAATATCACTGACGCTTGGTGAACTTGAGTAAATTCATTACTTTCTAACCGGCTCTTTCCTTAAAGCTTTACAAGAACCACCACTTGTTGCGTTAATAATATTTTTGCTTCTCTTCTAAACCGAAAATCAGCCGTTCGAAGTTCCTTTACCTATATTATAATCAGGATATAGCTCCGCTGTCGAACTTTTGCTGTTTCGTGGTGATATTATCCTACGTTGTATACACATAATTTTCTTTTACTTATCTGATAGTCTGGGCTTCTAGCTTTTTATTATTTTTGGAAGCAGTTTCACACTAATATGCAAAAGAAAAATCATATTTTCTTAGTCTCTTTTTGTAAGTACTAATTCCATCCTTTTCTCTTCCCCAACAGCAAAATGGCTTACTCCTGGGATAACCGCGTCAAGTACATCGTCAGGTACATGTACGGTAAGTAGAAATTGCAAAAAAGTGCAATCAATTCTTTGATTATCATGACTCTTAACACAAACTTTTAGTACACAAGAACCGCCTCTAGAAATTAGTATCCTATGTTTCCTCTTCTCCCAAATATTTTTCCCACATACATATTAAACTAAAGCAAGTTTTCATGTCACACTTACCTCTCACTAAAGATAAAAAAAACAAAAACTTTATGTTCCTCAGTAAGACAATTAATTGTAGAATCGAACACCGATCCCTTTGCATTACACGTTTTCATACGTCTTGAAACCGATACACGAATTATCCAAACCCCGATTTTCATAATGATAATAATAAAACCACAACTGGCAATATCTGTGGCCTTCTTCCTCTCATAGAGATAGCGGTAATTGTTCCTTCAAGGAAGAAAGTCCCGCAAAATTATTCATAATGACAAAGACACATGTTGCTTGACAGGCATTTAACGACCAAAATAATTCAGGTGGTTCTCCGTTTTCTATGCTGCCTTGAGATCAGAGTTGCTATATTCATACTTACATAATTCAGTACGTATACTTACATATACATAAATATGTATGTATATAATATATATATATATATATATATATATATATATATATATATATATATATATATATATATATATATATATATATATATACATATATGTATGTATGTATTTATGTATAAATCTATATATCTACATAAAGTAATGTCATCATTACGATTCTCATAGTACCTTATCTTGATGGCATCATAGTGTCACTGACATTCTTAACGTTGGCTTCCTGCTTTTATTGCGTTACCATCTGCATCGTCATATCGCCCTTCCTCAGCGGGAGTAGGGATGAGGGAGCTTCTCTCCCTCCCCCCTTTCCCCTCCCCACATCACCACATACCTCCTCTACTTCCCGCAAACAAGAATAATCCCCCCCTCCTCTCTTGCCCCATTCGAGGGTCGTCCATTGGACACGACTAACAAAAACAACAGCTGTATCGCTTTTGCTAAAGATAGATCTTATACAACACCCCCTCCCCCCCTACACACACTCTTCCCCTCCCTTCTCTCTCTTCCCTGTGTGGTTCGAGGGGAGAGAGAGGGAGGGGGGAGGGGGAGATCAGTTTCACTCTTATTCTAAGTAAGATTCTTTCCCTTCTTCCTTTACCGGGGGGAGGGGGGGGCAGGGGGGGAGTCCAAGGCCAATGAAATTGTCTTTTCGTCGCCATTGTCATGCGGGAGAATCATTGGCTGATACCAATGTATTGTTGCTTTTTTCTTTTTCTCTCTCTCTCACTTTAAATCCCCACGTGTTATTTTTAAGCGTGGCAGTGCGAAGTGTGGCGAAGGAAAGGACGGTAGGGGGTGGGGGGAAGGGGGGGATGAGAGGAACAACAAGTATCTATCTCGAGAGGACAGTATGTGTATGTATAAGGTTGCCAAGTATGTGTTTCAGTGCGCATTCCTCTCTTCTCGTGAACACTTACGATACCTCTCTTTACCCCGCCCCCCTCCCCCCCCTCCAATCTCCCCATCTCCGCTATCCCCTCTTCCCCAACTCCCCTTTTCTTCCAATACCATTTCCCCCTTTTTCCATCTCCCCTCTCCCCTCTCCTCCTCCTCCCATTTCCCAAAATCCCGCGATTCCCCATATCTCCCCACTCCTATTTCCCCTTTCCC
Source organism: Penaeus japonicus (assembly GCF_977035675.1). NCBI lineage: Eukaryota > Metazoa > Arthropoda > Malacostraca > Decapoda > Penaeidae > Penaeus > Penaeus japonicus. The sequence goes on from NW_028234410.1 coordinate 27,560,209, forward strand.
CTCTTTCTATATCCTTTCCCCCCCCCCTCCAACTCCCGATCTCTCCCCAGCCCCCCCCCCCCTCGCAGATGTAACGACGGTATCCATTCCGTACCCGATGGTCTTGGGTCTCCCTGTTTTTTCCTACCCAGCGGACTGCTTAAGCCCCGCGCTTCTTTATTGGCATTCGGACCCGAGCACTCGCGTTTTAATTCTAGCTCATTCTCAGTGCTGGGGGGATTCAGGGTACTTTGCTTGCGAGAGAGTTTTATTGTTATAACTAGGAGCGCATTTTTCTCTCAGCACTTTCTACTACGTCGTTTCAGTTCAAGCACAAGGACGAGGGTAAAAGTAAACTATTCCTTTTTTTAAAGTTAAAGAACGAAACATATAATACAATGTCTTCTGATAGAATGTACATGATGGTATTTTCTTTCCTTCGTTCCTATTAATCTCGTTATATCCGTTTTTTATAGATATTTCGATTGACTACAATTCTCTTGCGATCTATTCCTTCGCTTTTATATCTCTTTCACCTCATATCAGCTTCAATATATCGTACATAGTCATATTCTTGAGTAGCTTATAAGTCCTAATTCTATCCTTCATCAAAATGTAATCAGTATGTAGTTGTTGTTTTAAGCACATCATCAAGTACGCTTGAACCACCCTCGTTACCTAATGGAACTCTCCATCCTCATGCAACCGCTGCCCATTACTCCCATACGATCTTCGCACCTACTTCTGACGACCTTCTTCTGATGTCCCTTTCTTCCTCCTCTCTCCGCAGACATTGACAACAATGGTTTCCTTGACAAGAACGACTTCGAGTGCCTCGCCGTCCGCGTCACCCTGATCGAAGGCCGTGGCGAGTTCTCCCCTGAGGGCTATGCCAAGAACAAGGAAGTCATGGCTAACCTCTGGAACGAGATTGCCGAGCTCGCTGACTTCAACAAGGTGGGTGCTTGGTTTTCCTTAGCTCTAGTTTTCCTGACAGATGATTTGAATTGAGGTAGGTCCTCCTGTGGCAACTGGACCTTCACGACTTTGTTTTGTCTCTCCCCCTAGGACGGTGAGGTCACCGTTGATGAGTTCAAGCAGGCTGTCCAGAAGAACTGCAAGGGCAAGGCCTTCTCTGACTTCCCCAACGCCTTCAAGGTCTTCATTGGCAACCAGTTCAAGACCATTGACGTCAACGGTACGTGATTTCAACCTGGACTTCCATTAACTGAAATGAAAATAACCCTTCAAACAGACCCAACTTAACGTCACGGGATAAAATTCGTTCTTAAAACCATTATTCTTTCTTTCCTCGTATTCGATGATGGAATGTTCTCTCTGCCACTCCAGGTGACGGCATGGTTGGCCTCGACGAGTACAGGCTTGACTGCATCACCAGGTCCGCCTTTGCTGATGTCAAGGAAATCGATGATGCCTACAACAAGCTCTGCACTGTAAGTATCTTTTTTCCCCTTTGTATAGCAAACGCCTGGGAAATTATTTCCCAAAGTTATCATAACCAATGAATGATATGCGCATGTATGCAGCCCAGCTACCTCTTGTGTTCTCATGCGCGCTTTCCTGTTCTTGCAGGAGGAGGACAAGAAGGCCGGCGGCATCAACCTCGCTCGCTACCAGGAGCTCTATGCCCAGTTCATCTCCAACGAGGATGAGAAGAACAACGCCTGCTACCTCTTCGGCCCACTGAAGGAAGTGCAGTAAGTTCCTCTCTGCTTCACCGCGGAAGGAACGCCATGAACACAAGGCTTCTTTGGCTTGTACGATGCCTGTCTACAAGCTAGTTTAGCCGAGTGTCTCTTTTTTTACTGCCCTCCTT
>NW_028234410.1:27567024-27574524 GCF_977035675.1 Penaeus japonicus
TACTAATGGTTGATGTAAACGTCCTAGAAATGACAATGAGGAAAGAAAACTGAACATCAACATATCATGGAATCTGTTTTTTCATCCTTTAGATTTGTCCATTTGTTTTCAGAAAGACTACAATTTGTGGACATAGACTACAATTTGTGGACAGCGTTCTTCATCACGAAATTGCATCACTTAAATCTCAGCCATTTACGTCGGGCGGAGATATTAGATCATGTTTATCTTCTTTCTTTCTTTTTCCAAAATGTGTCCGACGACAGATGAATATCTCGTTTTCTTCATTAGACCCGTTTTCTTTATGGGGAGTAAGATCGGAGTTGTTAAGGTTAGAATAAGTTATTTTTCTTTAAACGGGAGATTCATATCCTGCACTTGACAGTATCTTGACATTAGCGCTGTTAATTGGCTACTATGTTTAGGTATTGATATTTATTGTGTGTACTGTTATCCTTCCATCCCAAAGAAAACTTCATCGTTTATGTTTTTCTTGCACGTTGTTGTTTTTTTCTGTCTGTCCATATTCCCCGTTTACTCCTATTCCTTCTCTACCAGGAGCTCCATTCCCCGCTCCAACCTTCCCCTACCGCCCATAAATAAACCTTCCCCTCGCCCTTAAACCGCCCACAACCCAACCACACCCACCTTATTGAAGTCAGCCAGGTCGGCGATCTCATTCCACAGGTTAGTCATGATCTTCTGGTTGGCGGCGAAGGTGTCGGGGGAGAACTCGCCATGGCCTTCGATCAGGGTGACGCGGACGGCGAGGCAATCGAAGTCGTTCTTGTCCAGGAAGCCGTTGTTGTCGATGTCTGTGGGGGGCGAGAGAGAGAGAGAGAGAGAGTGAGAGGCGGGGGTTTAGAGTACTGTCGATGTCTGGGGGGGGCGAGAGAGAGAGAGAGAGAGAGAGTGAGAGGCGGGGGTTTAGAGTGCTGTCGATGTCTGGGGGGGGGGGGGCGAGAGAGAGAGAGAGAGAGAGTGTTAGTGTGTCGATGGCGGGGGGAGGGGTCGGGGGGAGAGAGAGAGAGAGAGTAGAGCGGGGGTTAGAGTGCTGTCGGGGGGGGGGGGGGGGGGCGAGAGGGAGAGTGGCGAGTGCATGAATTGCGGAGGAGTGAATCGCTGTCGTCGATGTGTTTAGGGGATCAAGAGAGAGGGGGGGGGAGGGGGAGTCATATACGAATATATAAATAGGAGAGAGAAAGAATGGTGTTTGATAGGTTAGAATGTTGTATGAACAGGTGGAGATAGATAGATAGAGATAGACAAATAGATAGAGAGTCAGAGAGAGATGGAGTGATATACGAATAAGAGTAAAAAGAGATAGTGGTATATATCTATGGAAGTCAAATGGTAGGAAGAGTTAGAGTGATATATAAATATCAAAACAGTGGAGAATGGTGAACCTGCAACTTCACAGGCAGCCATTGTTGCCTAAAGGGAAGGATGGGGGGAGGGAGAATGGCATATGTGTAGAGAGAAAGTGAATAAATAGGGAAAATGGATCCACGAAGTTAATATATAAAGTAAGAGTAAAAACTTTTAAAATCAAAATCCAAAAGGAAATCATGTATTACCGACATACAATACTGAGAAAATTATGACATATACATCTGATTTGTGGACCCAAATAAAGAAAGAGAGAAATCAAACCGATATAGACGGATAGATATAATAAAGAGATAAAAAGCAAATATACACAGATAAAAGTAACGCAAACAGAAAAATCCGAACTCCAATCACCTCCCTCAAAGAATTTAAAGAAAAAAAAAGCAAAAGAGCCAACATCTGTGAATAATAAAGGCGCAAGCAAGCAAGCAAACACATGACTATCGTCCTGCGTTCCCGGAAGAGTTTAGCGAAGGCGATCAGGTTCAGAGATGCGGAAAATAAAAATAGAACGAGAAAAGAAGAAGAAGAAGAAGAAGATTGGGACTGTCACTGTCGAAGCCGAGTATCGAGATCGACCTTGGCAAGACTCTGCTATGTGCTTCGTCCTGATCGGTTGCAGGTTGCAAGTACAGGCAGCCTTTTCTTGTTTCTTTGTCTCTACCGTTTCTTTTATCTTATTTTCCGTCTCCTCTTTCTTCTTCTTCTTTTTCTTCTTCTTTTTCCACATTCTCTTTCTCTTTTTCTTTCTTTTCTATTTCGTCTTATTCCCTTTTCGTCTTATTCCCTTTTAGTTCTCGTTCTGTTTTTTTCCCCCCGCTATATTTTATTCGTTAACGTTATCGTTCTTTGAATTATCTTCCTCGTCCTCTCTTTCGTTCTTTTATTTCTTTCTCATCTTACTTCTCTCTTTCTCATTGCATGTTTGTTTTTCGTTTTCTTTCTTTTTCCTCATTTTCGTTCACTCTCTTTCGTCCACACACCTGGTCGTTTACAGGTTAGAAATACAGATACTCGCTCTTAGTTACCAGGGAGATGTTCTTCTTGTTCGCGAATCTATTCTCTCTCTCTCTCTCTCTCTCTCTCTCTCTCTCTCTCTCTCTCTCTCTCTCTCTCTCTCTCTCTCTCTCTCTCTCTCTCTCTCTCATCCTCTCATCCTCTCTCTCTCTCATCCTCTCATCCTCTCTCTCTCTCATCCTCTCTCTCTCTCTTTCTCCCTCTCTCTCTCTCTCTCTCTCTCTCTCTCTACACTCTTCTCCTTCTCTTCTCTCTCTCTCTCTCTCTCTTCTCTCTCTTCTCTCTCTCTCTCTCTCTCTCTCTCTCTCTCTCTCTCTCTCACACTCTCTCTCTCTTCTCTCTTTCTCTCTCTTCTCTCTCTCTCTCTTTCTCTCTCTCTCTATCTCTCTTTTCTCTCTTTCTCTCTCTCTCTCTCTCTCTCTTTCATCTTTTTTTTTTTTATTTTTTTTTTTTTTTTCCCTTTTTTTTTCCCCCCTCCCCCCTTTTTCCCCTTTTTCCTCCTCTACCCCCCCCCTTTTTCTCTTTCCTTCTTCTCTCTTTCTCTCTTCTCTCTATTTTGCTCTTAAAAGGTCTTCCCCCCCCCCCCCCCCCCCCCCCGACTTTTTTTCCCCATCTTTTTTCCATCCGGGGGGGGGGGGGGGGGTGGGGGGGGGGGGGGGGGGGGGGGGGGGGGGGGGGGGGGGGTAAAAAAAAAAAAAACAAAAAGGGGGGGGGAAAAAAAAAAAAGGGGGGGGGCGGGGGGGGGGGGGGGGGAAAACAAAAAAAGAAAAAAAAGGGGAAAAGGGGGGGAAGGGGGGGGGGGGGAAAGGGGGAAAAAAGGGGGGGAAAAAAAAAGAGAAAAAAATGGTTCCCAAAAAAAAAGGGAATTTTTGAAGAACCCCCCCCCCCCATTTTTTCCCCTTCCCCCCCAAACAAGGGGGGTTTTTTTGGCCCCAACCCCAGGGGGGGATTTTTTCCCGCCTTTTTTTTTTTTTTCTTTCGCAAATTTTTTCCCCTTTTTTTTTAATCTTTTTCTTTTTATTTAAATGGCTTAAAATTTTTTTTAAGATTTAAAAGAGTGTAAACGAAAAAGGGAAAAATAAAAAAAATTTGAAATTTTTTTTTAATTAAAATGGGTCAAAAAAAAAAAGCGAAGAAGGAAAAAAAATATATTCCTTTTAAAAGGAAAAAAAACCTTTTAAAAGGGGGTTCTATTAAATATTTTTGATGTCGTTCCGCCCACTACGTAAAGTCCAATAATTCACCCGGACCATTAATCTAGCCAAGCTCTCGCCCTCGCTTTGTTAAGACAATATAAATCTCCTTCATAGACTTTCTGACGACACGTGACGAGGAAGGGGTAGGTGTCGGGGGAGGGGGGAAGGAGGTGGGGGAGAGGGAGGGGGGAGGTCGGAGGGGGGAAATGCTGAATCTCTGTTGTGGATTCTACGCCTAGCCCACTCTTTTTTATGGATTTTTTGTGTTTATGGGTGGCTGGCTGGCATTGTGTGTGTGTGTGTGTGTGTGTGTGTGTGTGTGTGTGTGTGTGTGTGTGTGTGTAAGTGTGTTGTGTGTGTGCTGTGTGTGTGTGTGTTGTGTGTGTGCTGTGTTTGTGTGTGTGTTGTGTGTGTGTGTGTGTGTGTGTGTGTGTAAGTGTGTGTGTGTGTGTGAGTTTGTTTGTGTATATATATGTGCGTGTGTAATTTAAAATTAAAAAAATTTTTTTTTTTTTAAAAAAAAAATAATTTAAACCAACCCCCAAAAAAAAGTGATTTAACACCTTTGGTTTTTTTTAAACCCCCCAAAAAAGTCCCTAAAGAAAAAAAGAAAAAAAAATTTTCAAAACAAAAAACTGAAACAAATTTCCCCCCCCCCTCCCCCCCAAAAACCCCCCAAAAAACCCTAAAAAATTAAAAAAAAACAGTTTTAAACCAAAAGTAAACCCAAACCCGCCCCCCAGTTTTTTCAAAAAAACCCCCCCCCGGGGCCAGGGGGGTAAAATTCCCCCCTCTTTTCCCCCCCCCGGGGCCCCCCCCCCCACCCCCCCCCCCGTATTTCCAACGACTTCTTTTTTAAATTTCATAACCATACCCCCCCACATAGGGAAATTTAAAAACGAAAAGTAAAATATAAAAAATTTTATTAAAAAATTAAAATTTTTATATAAATATAAAATTTAAAATAAATAATTTATTAAAAATAAAAATAAATAAAATATAATAATATAAAAATAAATAAAAAATTACATTTTTTTTTTATTTTTAGCGTTTTTTTTTCGGGGTTTCAGTGGCGCTATCACTCTCTTTCTCGTTCTCGCTCTCTCTCTTTCTCTCGCTCTTTGAAAATTTTTTTTTCCATTCTCCCCCTTTTTTTTCCTTCTCTTTTCAAAAAAATTATACTTTAACAAACATACCCCACACACGCAATCTATGTATGTTGTAGCGGTTAAAAGTATACGTATATATATAAAATTATATATTATATATATTTTTATATTATATATATATATATATATACATATATTATAGGGCATACATACTTTACATATATATATATATATATATTATATATAATTATATATAATATATAATATTTTTTAATATATGGGCATATATTATATATATATATTATATATATATTATATTATATATATATATATATATATATATTTATGTTATTATATATATATATAATATATATGCATGTGTTGTAGGGGGCCTTTTTATTATATATATATATATATATATATATATATTTTATATATATATATAATTATATTTTATTTTATATAATATATATATATTTTATATATTTTTTTAATAAATATTATATATAAAAATGTATGTATGTATATGTATGTTTTACACACACATTAAAACATGGTATATAGTTATATAGGTATATTTTAGGTTTGGGGTAAGGGGTTTTTATATATATTTTTTTAAAAATTATATTTTTTTGATTAAGATATAAAGAGACATTAAACAATAAACTTACCCACACATTTTTGTATTTTAATATTTATTATATATTATATATATTTATATATATATAATATATATATTTTTTTATGTAGGGATATTTATAGGTTTGTATTTATACATATATAGAAATATATATAAATATATTTATATATATATATATATATATTATTTTTATATGTTGTGGGTATATATATTAATAATATATATTTGATATATATATATATATAATACACACACACCCCACACACACACAACACACACAAACACACACACACACCACACATTTTAATTTATATAAATTATAGATATATATATTATATATATATATTTTTATTTTAAATTTTATGTATAGGGATATATATATATATTTGTACATTTATATGAAATAATATCTATATAATATATATATTTAATTTTTTTTTCATACCCGTTGTATTTTTAGGGGTGTGTATGTACAACCATATTATTTTTTATTTTATTATATATATAAAATAATAATAATAATATTGGGGGGGGTTGTTGTGGGGGGGTGGGGGTGGGGGGGGTGGGGGGGGTTAGGGGGGGGGGGGGGGCGGGGTGGGGGGGGGGAGGGGGGGGGGGGGGGTGGGGGGAGGTGGGGGGTGGGGGGGTGGGTTGGGGGGGTAGGGGGGGGGGGGGGGGGGGGATGTATTTTAGGGTTAGTAATAATAAAATCTTTTATATTATATGTGTGGGTAAAAATATTTTATTTATATATTAATATATATGTATATAATATTTTATGTATATATATTTATATATAATTTTTAAATATATTTTATATTTTTAATATATATGTATATATATATATATATATGTATAATTTATTTATATATATATATATATATATTTATTTATTATATATATATATTATATATATATTCATATTTTATGTGTGTGTGTATATAATATATGTATATATATACAATATATATATATAATATTATATATTTTATATATATATATATATGTGCAAACCCCCCTTTCCCTTTTTTTAAAGGGCATTTTTTTTTTACCCCTTATTTTCCCCCCTCAACCCTTTGACCCCAATTCCCAAAAAACCCCCTCTCCCCCCCGCTCCCCCCCCCTTTCCCCCCCCCTTCCCCCCTCACTCCCCCCCCTTTTTACCTCCCCCACCCCCCCCCCCCCCCCCCCCCTTGGGAAACACACCTGTGTCTCGGGGGGTTCCAAAAAAAAATAGGCCGGGGCGAGACTCCTTTGGCCTTGGATGGGGGTCTAGGAATGCGATGAAGGGGGGAGAAGAGGGAAAAAGAGGAAGAGGAGGAAGAAAAGAGGGAGGAGGGAGAGGGGGGAGGGGAGGGGGGGGGAGGGAGGAAAGAGAGGGGAGAGAGAAGGGGAGCCTGAAGAGAGGAGCGAGGGGGGGGAGAGAGAGCGAGAGAGATGTGAGTGAGGATTATGAGGAGAAGAAGACCGATGGAGAGAGGTAAGGGTGAGAAAAATCAAGAGGAGAGATGAGGAAAGAGAGAGATGGGGACGGGGAGGAAGGAGCGAAGAGAGAAAAGGAGAAAAGAAAAGAAAGAGAAAAAGAAGAGAAATTTGGAAAAAAAAAAAAAAAAAAAAAAAAAAAAAAAAAAAAAAAAAAAAAAAAAAAAAAAAAAAAAAAAAAATAGGACGGGGAGAGAGAGAGACGAGAAAATAAAATTAAGTAAAGAGAATGCATCAGTGAGAGAGATGAAAAAAGATAAATGAGATAGAAACACTGAGAAAGAGTATAAAATAAGAGAAAGAGGGAGAGAGAGAGGAGAAAAAGACCCGAGGAGAGAGAGAGAAGGAAGTAGCGTGGAGGGAGAAGAAAGGAAAGAGTTTTAAAGGACGAAAACTGAGAGGAGAGAGTTTGGGGGCGGGAAAAGGAGAGAGAGAGAGAGAGAGAGAGAAGAACGCAGAGAGGGAGATAGGAAGCGAGATAGAAGAGAAATGGCAAGTGAAAATAGGAGAGAGAAAGAGAGACGGGAAAATAGTAATTAAGTAAAGAGAAAGAATCAGAGAGAGAGAAGATAAAAGATAAATGAGATAGAGACACTGAGAGAGAGTAGAAAATAAGAGAAAGAGGCAGAGTAAGAGAATTGGAAGGATGGAATGAAAGATGGCCGGA
>NW_028234410.1:27623479-27640979 GCF_977035675.1 Penaeus japonicus
CCAAGAAACGACAACACCGGCGCAAAACCCCGGGAAGCCAACACCGAAGAACACCCCCAGGAAAATTACCAACAAACCATGGAAGAAGAAGACACAGTAAACAGGCAAGAAAAACAAATTCAAAATGTAGTTCTCATAAGCTTAACAGATGAGTCAAACTCAGCAAATTTTAACAATCCCATCAAACTGACAAATGCCATAAATGAGTCAATATTTCAAAAATATATCATTGAAAATACTCTAAGAGTACTAGGAAGAGGAAGAGCAATTAGATTTGAAGTAAATGATATAAATAAAATCAACCAGTTAAGTGAAATAACTAAACTGGGAGAATGGGATATAAAATGCAAACAACCAGCATCAAGCAGAAATTCAGATTGTAACTATGGAACAATATTTCCAATAGAAGTAGACATAGATCCAGAGATGATAAAAAATAAGACCAGAATACTACAGGGCACAAACTCAGAAATAGTAGAGATAATCAGAATAAAAAAACCCAACAAAGACAAAGAAAGTGAAACCAAGTGGATCCCCACTAGATCCTTAAGAATAACTTTCAAAGGATCACTGCCTGAAAGAATAGCTATAGGGCATACCTCCTATCAAATCTATCAATATACTTTCCCCATTCAAAAATGTTATAATTGTCTAAGATACGGTCATGGGACCATAACTTGCAAAAACAAAAAAAGATGCAGCAAATGTAGTCAGTTTAATCACAACTTCAAAGAATGTACAAACCAACCTTTTTGTTTTTACTGCCAAGAGGAACACTCACCAAACACAAACTCATGCAAAATCCACTTAAAGGCACAACGGATAAACACACAAAACACAACACCTAACAACTACAACATCAAAAAACAACTACAAGAACTAAAACCAATACAAAAACAAGACAATGCCAACTCAAACCAAAACTTGTCTTCATTCACAAAAGACCAACAACAGAACAAAACAAATACACAACCAACAAAGAACACCCACCAAACACATCCCAAACATGAACAACACACAAACAAACAAACAACAGACAACACACCACAAACAAAAAGTCAATACCCAACAGACAATACACCCCTAATAAACACCCAACATCCAACAGACAACACACCTCTAACAACCACCCAACACCCAACAGATATCACACCCCTAACATATGCACAAACACTAAAACAAACAAAAGTGGATAGCCTAACATTAGGACAAAGAACTCCTAAAAAGCAAAAAAAACAGCATAACAATCAAAAAGAACCAGAATATTCACCAGAAAAATCAAATCAAACCAATAGGTCAGAATCAAACCCAAAAAAAACACAAGAAAAAAACCTAATTCAATTAGACGAATCACCTGTAATGTGGTCACTACCAACTCCAATAAGAAACCCAATAATACAAGAAGAAGAAGAAAAAAAAGAGGAAGAATTTTCTTGGATAAATACAATTAAAGAAGTTTTCAATACAATAAAAAAGATAGTAAACAATATTAAGACTAACAGCTCAATAATTGAAATCATAACAGACGCAATAAATGATTTGACCCCAATTATAAAAACAATTATAAAATATATCTATGAATAAAATAATACACTGGAATGCAAGATCAATAATAAACAAAAAAACAGAATTAAACTACTTGATTTATAAAGAACAACCTGACCTAATAGGAATATCAGAAACATGGCTAAAAAACAAAGATACGTTCAACATCAATAATTATGAAATAATTAGAAAAGACAGAACAAACCAAGTGGGAGGAGGTCTAGCATTATGTATAAAAAGAAACTTGCAGTTCAAAAAATTAGATTTAATAGATAGACATAAAGAAAAAATAGAAACACTCGCATTAAAAATAAATTACAAAGATAAATGGTTATACATACTTTTAACATACAATCCATGCAACAATATTGAAACAAAAGAACTAGAATATTACATAGAACAATTGGGAAACCCAAAACTAATAATAGGCGATTTCAACAGTCATCACCCCCACTGGAACCCGAGGATAGATTTAAAATTAGCAAACAGAACAGGAAAAAATATTTTTGAGTTAATAAATCAAAAAAACTTAATACTATTAACCCCACCAGGCCAAACAACTAAAATAGATCCAAGAAATGGAAAGGAAACTACAATAGACCTAGTAATAGGGACGCCAAACCTAAGTCATCTAGAAATAAATTCAGGCCCAAATTTAACCAGTGATCACCTACCAATCATAATAAAAGATAACATAAAACCTATTACAAACCAAAAGAAAGAAAAGAAATGGATATTTAAAGAAGAAAGATGGAAAGATTACAAAAAAGATCTAAAAGCTAAAGATGTAACAACTATAAAGTCTATAGAAGAACTAACAGACCTTTTAAGAACTACAGGACAAACTTATTTCAAATTCAATAATGAAAATAGAATAGATAAACCAAATAAACCATGGTGGAATAACAAATGTAAAGAAATTATAAAAAAAAGAAATAAAGCATATAACAAATGGAAGAAGAAACCAAATAAGGAAAATCAAATTGAATACAAGACACTATTAGCAAAAGCTAAACAAATCATAGATAAAGAAAAAAAAGAATCCTGGGAAAAATTCTGTACCTCACTTAGCTTTACAACCCCTCCGAAAACAATATGGAATTTCATTAAAAAAATGAATGGCAGAACATCAAAAATGGACTACCCAATAATAATCAATAATCAACCCATTTCAGATCAATTAAAAAAGACTGAGATATTCAGCAAAGAATATCAAAAACTGGTTAACAATAATCCAAAAAAACTCCTAACTGAAAAAGAAAGAAAAAAATTACTAGACCTTCCAGATACAAAAGGCTTAAATAACAAAATAACGATCACAGAATTAAAAACAATAATAAATAACACAAAAAATAACAAAGCATATGGGCCAGACAAAGTTCCTTACGAACTATATAAAAATGCACCAAACAATATCATGGAAACCATACTAAAGCTAATAAATCAACATTGGATCGAAGGGACATACCCAAAACAAAGTAAAAGCTCAATAGTAAACCCAATACTAAAACCAAATAAAAAACCAGAAGAACCTAACTCCTACAGGTTCATAAGCAGAATATCCTGTATTGGCAAAATATTTGAAGGAATTATCACAAGAAGATTAAACTGGTGGTTAGAAACAAACAATTTACTAGACATAGACCTGACAGGATTCAGACCAAATAGAAACACCATAGATGCCTTACACATATTAGACATACAAATAAATAAAGCATTCAAAGAAAACAAGTACATGCTAATAGCATGTATAGACCTTGAAAAAGCATTCGACATGGTAAACCATGATGCTATAATAATAAAAATGGCAAGACTAGGAATAAGAGGAACAATACTAAAATGGATACACAATTTCCTAAATGAAAGAACTTACATAATTAAAATAGGAAACCAAAATTCAAATAAGGGTAAAATCTTAAACGGAGTTCCACAAGGCTCACCTTTAAGCCCAACTCTATTTAACATCATGATGACAGATCTGAAAATCTCAAAAGAGATAACCAAAATAATTTATGCAGATGATATAACAATATTAACACACGAAAAAAATTTAATAGAAGCAAAAAATAAACTAGAAACTGGACTAAAAAAGATAAAAGAATGGGCTACCACTTGGCAAATGAAAATAAACTTTACGAAAAGCAAGATAATGTGTTTTACAAATAAAAAAATAGATCACATTCCAAACATTAAAATAGATAACCAAGAACTACAGTTTGTAACTAACCACGATATATTAGGAATAAAACTTGATGCCCCAAAATTAAAATGGAGAAATCACATAAATAACTTAAAAATACAATTACAAAACAGATTAGACATAATGAAAAAATTATCATCACATAAATGGGGAGCCAATAGAGAATCATTAATGAAATTTTATGAAATTTACATCAGACCAAAAATAGAATACGGAATAACAATCTACGGAACAGCCAAAATACAGGATATGAAAAAATTGGAGACCATACAAAACACAGCTATGAGACTGGCAACAGGATGCTTTAAGTCCACTCCAGTAATAGCCCTCCAAGCATTAACAAACAAACCTCCCATATCAATAAGAATAAAAGAATTAGAATGCAGACAGATGATAAAGATACTAGAAAAACCTGATAATATGCCCATAAAAAGATTAACAAAAATAGACATAGAAAAATATAACCCCATTAAAGATAAGAGAATGCTAGTACACAGAACAATAAAAACTTGCATAGAAATAAAACATAACATAAAAGTAAGCAGTATACCAAACGTCTCTCCCGTTCCACCATGGAACGACATTTCTAAACATATAGAAATTCAATTTATTAAGAATTTCACTAAAGATCTCCCTCAACAAATAATTTTAGCTCAATTTAGAGAAATGGAAAACACAAAATATATAAATTATCAAAAAATATTCACAGATGGCTCCAAAATAAAAGAACCTAGCTCTACATCAGCAGCTATATATATACAAAAAAAAAATATAACAACAATCTGGAGACTACCAAAAAACATTCAAATCATAGAGGCAGAACTGTACGCAATAAAACAAGCTTTGAAATACATACAAAATAACAAATTAAAAAACGCAGTAATTTTCTCAGACTCGAAATCAGCAATGCAGAGCATAACAAATCATAAAATAAAAAACTACAAACAAATCATATACGAAATACAACAAACATTACACACACTAAACGAAGACCAAAACTTAAACACAAAAATACAATGGATACCAGCTCACAAAAACATAAAAGGTAATGAAATAGCAGATCTAGCAGCCAAAAAGGCCCACCAAATAAATGAACTCACGACCATATCCAAAGACAAAAATAATATAATAAAAGAAATAAAACAAAAAAATCAAAACAAATGGGAAGAACAATTAAAACAAGCCCTATCCGAAAAAAACTATTTCATCAAAAACAACAGCCCACAACCATGGTCTAGAACCAAAAACAGGAAACTGGATGTATGTCTATCAAGAATCCTAACCAAACACACAAGACTTAAACAACATTTGCACAGACTCAAAATGGAAACAGATCCTGCATGCAGATGGTGCCACCAAGAAAATGAAAACATAGAACATCTAACACTCCAATGTCCAAGATTCAACTCATACAGACTGAAACTGCTGGATGCATTAAAAATAATCAAAATAAATAATCCTGACGTATCCTTATTAATTACAGGAGCTCATCACCCACCAGCTAAGAAGTACTACATTCTAAGACACATGAAGATCTTTTTACAAAGATCAAAACTGATAGACATCATATAAGCAACAAGAAATCAAGAAACTCCCAAGGAAAGCTGATCCAGGGAATATAGACATCAAAAGTCTAAAACCCTATAAAAGAAGAAAGAAGAAGAAGAATGCGGTATTCGATGAGATCTCTTTGCAGGCTCCTTTGACGAGCCAGGATGCAACTAATATCGAAAATACTCGCTCAGGTTAAGGAATAGAAGGTGAGAATTAGTTAATTTTGGTTAACCTTGATCTTTTTAATCGTATAAGAATTAATTAAGGTGATTATAAGTTGTGTCGAATGGGGGCGTAGTTAGAGTCAGTGCCAATTAGTGGTTTATCACCTGATGTTGCATTGAGTGATTTGTGTAGATACTTGAAGAGGATGTTGCAGGAGTTATCCTCGTAGGTAAATTTTCAAATTGGCGCCTCTTTACTCAATGGGGTAATTATTGAGAACAGTGCGGTGTCGCTATATACCATGATGTATGTATCGATGGATTCTCATCAACTCCTATTTATTTATGGTGAATATGACCTGCATTTCGACCCCCTGCATCCCGAAATCTTGTTTTCAAGAGTATGGGAGGGCACGAAGCATATTGGAAGTTATGGGGTAGAATATGATTAGTGTTAGGTAATAAGCATAGAATTATGCCAACAATATGCAATAGTGCAATCAGCAGGGGTCTGTTCCCCCTGCGACCCTCACGGGGAGGGTTGCCACTTGACGTACAGTGTGCAAAGTGATAGCAGAAGATTGGGGTTGCTCACACCAATATCCAGCAATATTTTTGCTTGTGCTGACCTTAAGGCAACAGTCGTGTATGACATCGTAACCCAACAGTCTATCTAACCTTACCTAAATTTGAGATTTGCTTTAGTTTATGAATGAGCACCTCTCCCTACCCACCAACAGGCTTAGGAGGGTATGTGGGGCTTGGGTAGAGAAAGACATTACTTATATAAAATACAATATGTATAATATTTCTGCCTAATGTAAAAGGAGAATGTAAAGGATAGGGTTTTCTGACAAGTCACACACCTGCATGGTGTGTTGTGTGTATAGTGATCACACTTTCATTCACAACCAGTGACACTACTGCATAAAATTCAATAAACATTTTCCACGTATATTCTGGCAGGATAGAGCTTGGACTGGTTGACAATAAACCTTAGTGTCTATGCAATACTGAAAAAGATACACCAAGCACTAATACATTTTCACAATATAAGAACTATCATCAAACTTGAAAAGTCAATCTTTACAAAGCCCAGAACAATAAGCAACATGATCCTGTCCTTGCTTTTGCCTGACCTGTCATTTAAGGGTAGTTTTCATTGGTTATCTTTTATAGATGAATTGAACATCCTAGAACGTTATTTTCCTATAGCTAGATAGCTCTTTTCCGCACAAGTTCACAGGTAAAACAAAAATACATCAGCAAATTGTTTATCTGTGAAGGATTATGGTAAAAAAAGTTACTGCAGACAAATGTGTCCTAGATTTTATCAAGTTTTCAATTTTAACCATTATCATTATTACTATGATCATGAACTAAAACTTTTCCAAATTTAAAATCAATAAATGTGTTTACATGAGAAACTGAGAAAATAACAGAACTAAGCTGTTCTAACTTATGATTGCCCTCTTGATGTAAGACTAGTTTAAATTGGATGTTGTCTGAATTTAGATTTAACTTCCTAGTGTTATTTTTGCCAATAGGTGGCATCAGTTTTTAATATCGAAGTCACATCACGTGCATCATTCTATTTTCTATCGCCATCTAAGATTTCATCGATTTATGAAATCTAGTTGTCATACACTAAGAAGTATCAATATTATTATTATTGTCTATTTCAGAAATAGTTGTATTCTCATTATAACATTTACAGTTACTTTAACTTATCTAAACATCATTTCTTGCTAATATTATTGTAATCATTAATATCATCATTTTCAATATTATGAAATTACTAGTATATTATTATCCTTTTCTTTGTAATTACTATTATTATTATGTGTAAGATCATTATTTCTTTTTCCAATCATTATTATTTTTGTTATCATCATTATGATCAGTATTATATTATTATCACTATTATCACTATGATTAAAACTGTGATTCATCTGTGAGTAGATCCTTATGTCGCATCATGTACGCATTATGCCCATCTTTTAGGCATAATCGGTGCCATTATGTATGTCATGACACCTATACTCAATGGGTTAAAGGTTGCTGAGATTCCTTGAAGCTAGTAGATATGTAGTCTTTAGTCATGTTTTCACAATTCATGCTCTTGAGCCAGTTAAAGACCCAGCTGCTGTGGTTGTCATGAACATTTTTAATTATGTTTTTTATGCCCAAAACCCCTACATAAGATCTGACTGAATAAGTGAGTGGAAAATATATTATTCAGTTGTGATGTACATCAACAAGATTATTCATATAATCTTACATGTATAGCAGTGGTGGAGTTTTTGTGCTAATGAATATGTTAATTTGTGGGATCATAGAGCTTATATGTTACTGTAGTAATGTGCTAAGAGTTGGAATTATGTTATTCCCTACAGTTTATTGACAAGAAATATATCAACTTAATCAGTTATCAATTAGTTTTCCTATAATTATGTTAGTTATCTTCATTATCATTTAGTCTTCAAAATCATGATTACTTTTTTCACATGTCCATAGTGTTACAAAAACATTCACCAAATGTAAATCTTTAATATCACTTTGAACATTACAGATGGTTCAGTAGGAGATTAAGAGGCAGACACAGGAGCAGTTACCAAAATGTCGTCAGGATTGGTCGTCATCCAAGCCAATCAGCTGCAGAAGCTCAGCTTCCTCAACCAAGGCAGCACCAGACTAAGGGTAACAGAAATTTTACCTCCTTATATTTTTCTAATATTTGTTGATTGTATCATTATAAACTTTTGATGGAAACATTTTTAGCATACATCAGGTCCCTTTTTTTTCCATTTCTGTTTTAAGTTTTTGAGAGATTTGAAAATCACAAAAGATATCATACATTTTAAACTCAGCCATACAAATGTTGTAAAGTCACATTTTTTAAATGATACTCATCCAAGTAATTAGAGTGTTGCAAAATTTGATTAATATTTCTGGAAATACTGAATGCAGAGTAGATAAATATCTATATCCTTCCCGGTTTGCAGGTGGAATGCTTTGACCTCTGTCCAACCCTTATAGTTTTAGGGGCAAACAGCGGGACTGTTTACATCCTTGACCATGAATCTCTCGAGCTCAAACACCAAGTGCCAACAGGGGTAAGTATATTTCTTAACTTTCATCTCTTTCATGTATTTTTATCAGTTTCCTCTTCATCTCTTTATATTTGTGATAGTAATTTGTGTCATCCTTTTACAGGAATTTTGAGCAGTTGTTCAGTTAATGACATATTTTTGTTGTTATATACAGGTGGTGTTTTTATTGTCATATGAATATTTATGCTAGCTTTTCTAATATGAGTAACAAAATGCCTTCCAGGCTTTGTAAATATTTCATCACTGATTCACATACTTACTCACTCACTCACTTCTTCACTTACTCACTCACTCACTTCTTCACTTACTCACTCACTCTTTCATTCATTAACTCACTTACTCTTTCACTCATTAGTTAATTTACTCACTCTTTCATTCATTCATTCATTCAGTTACTCATTAACCCATTCACGCCAGGGCCATTCCGGCTTTGCACGGTCGCTATACCGAGGTTTTCGAACGCTTCGAGATTCTCGAGCGCATGGGCCGCGACCCTGAGCTGCCCGCTTACTCACCCCGAGCGCCGGCCTTGGCCAGATATCTCGTCGGCGGCGTCTGATGCGAAAACCACGAAACGTGTCAGCACGTCATCCAGCGTGAATGGGTTAACTCACTCTTTTATTCATCAATTAATTTACTCACACTCTTTCCTTTTTTAATGCACTGACTCACTCACTCTTTCATTCATTAATTCACACACTCATTCACTTTTTCCTTGTGTCACTCTATAATGCATTCACTTACTCTTTCCTTCATTAATTCATACACTTACTCTTTCTTTCATTCAGTAATTCACACACTCACTCACTCTTTCATTCGTTAATTCACTCTCATTCACTCACTCTCTAGCTGACCCTCCATTTTCCTCTCACTAACAGGTTGGATCTGTGGTCCAGCTAAGCATATCACCTGACGAAAGTTATGTGGCATATGCTCTGAGTAGTGGATTAGTAGAGGTCTTTGAGGTGAGTTTCACTGAATATTTTCACTGTGCAATTTTAGGACATAGTTATATGAGTATATGCGGAAGGGGGTGCTAATCATCTAGTTGAAGGAGTTTCATGTATCTGATTTTACTGTACTACATTCTCATTAACTTGTGCTGAGAAATTCATGTCATCAGCTTCCACATCTTTTTTTAATGTCATGGCAGATCCCCAATCTGGAAGGAAGTGGATGTCGGCAGCTTATCACCTCTAAGGAGCATGAAGGCCATGTCGTGTCTTCGTTGGTCTGGTCACAGGCCAATAATGAGGTTTATATTGGTGACACAACAGGGAGGGTGTCTGTTCTGTATGTGCCAAAGAGTAAGGTGAGATTTTCATTTTGAAATTTGTTCAAAGTATTTTCATAGAATTCTTTCTCATCTACTTCACTGTTTTTTTTTTACCATGTGTTTGTTTTCATAGAATTCTTTCTCATCTTCTTCACTGGTCTTTTTTTCCATGCGTTTGTTTATACTTTTAGGTTGTCTTCCACTCTATGCATGAATTTTCTAGCCTTCTTGTTCATCCACCTTTTATTATTAATAAGAAGTAGTTACTATTATGTATACTAATTTTCTTTGTAGACTTGAGGGAATATAAAATACAAATACATACACTAAAAGATAGTAAAGGAAAGAGTATTAACAGATTTCTTTTATCTCTCCAACAGACAGCTATGTTGTTCAGAACTTCATCCATTCACTTGATGACTTTGGACTCAGGTGTCACTCAGTTAGATTACAGTGAGAACTACCTGCTTGTTTCAACACTTACTAGGTCCTACATATGTAACACAACCCTAGAGACTTTCACACAAGTTGGTACTAAACTACGCCAAGGAGAATATGGAGGGTGTTTCTGTCGAGTATATCCCAATGCTGCTGCTTCCTCGAGTACTCCACCAACTCCTAGAAATACTCAGGATGTGAGCCTAGAAGGATCCCAAGCCACAGACAATACCCTCTCAGGCTCAGGAAAGTTCAACCTGTCTGACTGTTATGAAGCCTTGGAAGATGAGGGGCAGTTGGTACAGGTGAGATACTCTCAGGAAAAGACCATTAGCACCCCTTTGAGTGGGATAACATCTCGTATCTTTTGTGCCCGGCCAGGGACCAGGATCTGGGAGGTGGACCATTCAGGCAAGGTTCTAGTCACCCACCAGCTGAAGAGGGCACTCCTTGTACCTCCTGCAGATGTCTTATTCACTGATGGTAGTATGGGAGAGAATGAGTCACTGAACAAAAGACATTATGTTACACTGGACAGGAAAATGAACCAGGACTTGGATTATAATGAGGATCAGAACAAGCCCAGGGATGATCAAGACCTTGATCAAGAGTCAGGCAAAAGCAACCCAGCTTCTGTTACTCACCCACCAGTGAGTGTAGCCTTCACAAAGTTACTGAGTTTTTACAACAGCTACCTTCTTGCCATTTCCACCTATGGTCTCTACATCATTGACCCCTCTAACTCGAAAGTGCTGCTATGGATCAGTGTAGCTGAAGGTGTGACTGATGTGAAGGTTTCCGGTAACACTCTCATATACAAAATGGGTACTGGAACCATTCAGAATTTGATGATAACGACAGTTGATATTGCAGTGCTGGTTCTGCATACCAAAGGCTTATTCAATGAATGTGCACAGCTTTGCCTTCAGTATGAGAACATTTTCAGGAACTCTAAGTTGCTTTATAAATTAGGTGTGAAGATTCTTGCAGATCTAGCAAGTCAGGTGAAGGATGAATTGACCAAAGACAAGCTAGAGAACTTGAAAAAACTTCTTACACATGAGAAAGATCAGACAGACTACAAGAATAAACTGCCTGATCAGCAAGACATGTCATACATGCAAGATGACAGCTATCAGTCAGACGTCAAGCAGGGATTGACCTCTGTGTTTAGGATGGGCCATAATGCTTTCATACCTACAGCAGTAACTAGGTGGTATAGTGAACCATACCTGGGTCAAGGACAGAACAGAGTTTTATCACTATCTCAGGCAACATTGTCTGCTGAGAGCAGTCCCAGTCATCATACCAAAGGAAGCAGATATCCAAGTAGTACAGCCTCAACATTCTTTACAGAAGCACACAGTAGTCTTTCCTTGACACAGTTTTCCAGTGAGGACACATTACAGTCTGCCTCTTCTGGAAAGTCATATAGTGGTCTGAGTATGTCATCTCAGTTTTCAGGTATAGGATCAAGCACTCCTGATTTAGCTTACAGCAGACGACCGAATAGCCCAACCCTTTCTTCTGAAAGATGCTCATCGCACTCTGGATCTAATAAGGCATCCCTTAAGAGTTTGGATACCTCTCAAGAGCTGTATGAAGATCCCCTCTTCCCCCCTGGAGAGGATTCTCCAGAACTGGAAATGGCAACAAGACTCTTTTTAGATGGCAAGCATGGCTCATACAATGCATATGATTCACACAACTTCTACTCCTATGCTTATGCCCCAATACATCCTGGTTCAGAGACAGCAGCAATTCTGCAGGATCTGATGGAAAATGTAACAACAAATGTAGTTGACACAATTACTTCTGGGACCAAGACTCTCACAGAGAAATTGAAGAATGTTGGGCCCCTAAAACCTATTGGGGATAGATCACCTTTGCCCATGAAAAGAGACATGCTTGTCCAGCAACAGGCAATGGGTAAATCCTTCACAGATTGGGAAGAGCATAAAAATAGTGGAAATGATCCAGAATTAGATGCCTTTGACACAGATATTGTCATCAAAACCAAATCCAAGAAAAAAGGAGCAAGGTCTACTTCTGGAACCTCACCTGCAATTAGCAGGTCTTCCACTATGCAGGACGCAGAAGAAGTATTGCGGCCAAGTATGGAGTTACCAGATGTTATTCGTAATTTACATGAGTTAGTAAATTCGACTCTGTGGCAAATTCAACAAACAGATGACCAAGAAGAAGCATGGAACCTTCTGACACATTGGTTTGATGTTTATTGCAGCACCATACAACAGATTCAGAGTAGACGCTCGTCTCCACAGGCTGGGGAAGAGGTACAAGGTGAAGGCCCAGTTTCATTGTCTTCTGTTGATTCCTCATTTTCTTATGGCAGTGGAGGTACTTGTGAATCACTGAATTGGGACAGCAATGATATAGGGTTCGAACCTTCTAATATGAGTGCTGATATCATTGAACAAATCACAGACCTCTTCATTCAGTGTCTACTCGCAGGAGTAAATTCAGAATATTTGCAAAGCCATAAAATATGTTCTGGAATCCAAAAGCCAGACATGATTCCTCACCCACTAACACCAGAAGAGGTGAAGAAAATGGATTCCTTCTATGCTACTTTGATAGCAAATGACTGTGGACTCATCAGGTACTCAAGTGTGTTGAATGGGCTGGAGTCTCTTGGCAGACACTGTTACGTCTTTACTTGGGCTGCCCTTCTGGAAAGAGTAACCAAAGACTTTGATACCTTCATCACTCATCCACTTCCTGATATTATCTCAGATCTTGACTTCACTCGGTCCCAGCGTGCAGCTTTTCTCTATAAACTTGCTTCGGGCGGGAACATGAAAAACTTCATTCATGCTGCAACTCGGATTGACAATCCTACTGTTATACTTGATGTGGTCTTGATTTTGAATTACCTATCACTTCGGTCACCTGAATTAGACTGTAATGCTACCAGGTCACACTACCAGAAGCAGTACCTCCTTCAATACTTGACTGAAGTGTCCATATGCAAAAACCTTCGGAAGATGTACCTAGATTCTTGGAATAGGTACCCTGAGCTCCAGTATGACATTCTTAGTGCTATATTCAGTGCCTTGAATCCTGGCAGCTTTTCATGCATCTGTGGGATGCCTTTGCCACGAAAAAGGCCTCTTCCCCTGAAAGACTTTGTGGAAACCATTTTGGCTTATCACATCATAGATGCAAAGAGGATAGCCGATTTATGCCAAAGTTTTGGATATTGGGATGGCTTTTGTTCTCTTTCATTACAATATAGTTTGCAGCCAACCCTGAAATGTCTGCCATACATATTACAGAATTGTAACCTAGATATTATGCATTATGCCTTAGAGTTACTTCAACCCACTTCCTATGGAGCTGTCTTTGATACTCTGACAGCTATAACAACTGAGGAATCATCAGTTATTAGATGTATCAGATGTCAAAAGAGCATCAATCTGGTATCAGAAGCAGAAGCCAGTCTGGAAAGCAGCCAGTCAAGTTTCGTGTACAAGTTCAGAGTGAATGGAGAACCACAGTTCAAGGAATCAGTTCCTGAGAGTGACACATCCTGGACGGAGTCACTATATAGGGGCCTAGAATCCTCTGGTCCACCCAAGGAAGACTGCCATTTGCAAAAGAGTGAATCACACTTGGCAAAGCTCAAATCCCACCAAGGATTGGAGGAGAAAACTGTGCTGAGTGTAAGCCAGGTTTGGGAAGCAGTAATAGTGCATGTGTTGAGAAGAAAAGGAGCTGCTGAAACCATCAAGCTTCTTCAGTCTGTGGAAGAAAAGATTCCTGCAGGGACAATTCCACAAAAGTAAGTGTTTTTTGTCATAATATATTGTTTCCAGCACTATTTTCTCACCTATAAGGCCCAGACTTTTTTCCATAGAAAAATTTACAATAATTGCCTCGCATCCAATACAGTTGTATCCAATACAGTTGTCTGAGCTGAATTTTCCTACTAATAATATTTATGTAGTGATATAGTACAATTTTCATCTAGTAAAATGTCAGACTTTTAGAAGAGATTTGAAAATGTTAAATAACAGAAAAGCCCATGCCTTCAGACAAAGCCAGAACATTTTGGTATATTTCTTTCATTTAGGAAACACAAGATATTAGTACATCTTTTTATTATTTCCACACTTTATATGCAATGATCTTATAAGTGCTACAGATGCACGTTACTGCAAGTACAGATGTTGTTCCCGGAAAAAAAACACTAAAAGAACTACCAATAAAATCTATTGTACACATTAACTGTATGATGAAGTACTAAAAAATCCAAAAGATGTAAGCAGTACATCTTATAGGCTAACAAGTATGGTGTATCATCTTTTCTATCCCCTTTTCCTGCATAAAGTTTAGAAGTATAACTACTACTACTTGCATTATTAAGTTATATTGTTATCAAGCTATACATTACTAAATTATATGTTATGTTTCTTCATAACTTTTACAAAACTTATTTTTAATATGTTATTGTATATCCATAATTTGCAACAAATGAAAATAAGATTGATTTTTACTTCTTTAATCAAATTTTATTTACACAAATTGCAACAAATAAACAAAGTTTCTGTTTCCTTTTCCTTAGGCAACTATTAAACTATAGACTATACAATTTAATATATTTCTATTATTATTATATAACCATATATATTCCCTTTTTTCTTTTTCTCAACTCCAGAGTATATAACTGGTGCATCTTGTCATCCCTGGTGGATGACAAAGGACCAGCTGTTAGATGGGCCCTTCTAGACACTCTTACAGGCGCAAAGAACAAGCCTTACTCTCAGAAAGTGAGTCAATGCATCTGATTTTTAACACATTACATAAATTTAGAATAAAATATTTTTTGGTCATTGTTAAGGAATATTTAGACATATTTTAACGTCTGATTTATATCCATTATTGTAAATAATGTTAATTTTACCTTTTAAGTACTATTGATTTATCTTTATCAACCCATTGCGTATGGGTGTCATGACAAACATAACGCAGGAACTCTGGCCAGACAACGGGCGTCATGACGTAAATGACGTTTGGGGATTTTGGAACAGTGTTATTTTATTGTGCTATGGGTAATGAGTGAGTGATGATGATGATTGCAGTCATAATTATTATAATTGTTGTAACATAAAGAAAAATGGGTTTTACCTAATATCCAAAACCATGATGGCAACACTTTCTTCTAGCACTAGCAGGAGTGAGAGCCTTGAATGGCACCCATTCACAGTCTCTAACAAGCACTATCTCTATAGAGTGATGGCACACAGCAAGTTCCTTACCTCTTGCTCTAAAGTACAGCAGATGAAGGATGTGCAGGCAGAATAGGAAGAGTAATGTGACTCAAACTATGCCAAATGACTACAATGTGCTTTTATGCCAGCAGGGATGCTTTTTACTATGACACTCACAGTCATAAGCACAAGTTTCCTTCCTCTTCCTTATCTCTTCATGTTATCTTCATTGTGGATGGTTATATGTTTCGTATTCGTTCATGGCAGTACATAAATACAAAAAAATAAAGTTGCTTTTTGTTCTCCCATAAAACAGCAATACTTCTATCACACAGAGTATAAAGAAAATAATAAGCTGATATGGACCCTAAACTTCAATTTTTTCAACAGCAGCATTGATAGAGCCTGTGATAAGAAGATATAAGTCTCTAAATACAGTAAAACACACAAAAATTAAAACACAAAAATGTCTCTAGCTTTACAATGAGTGCTAAAAGACAATGGGAAAAGTCAAGATGTGTTGTGTGAAGCTGTCTCACTCTGAAATAAAACCCATCCTGGAGACTGGGCAAGTGAATCTATCCCCCGTCCGCAATGGGTTAAGATTATTTTGTTATGTGCAAACCAATTGTCATATTCATATACAACATCTGTCATTACAGAGATAAAGGGATGTATTTGTTTTAGTAATGCACTTAAATGCTTTTTCAGGTTTCAAAACTTCTTCATAAAGGTGATACAGAAACTACTCAAAGTGCCCAGGAAAAGCCAGCTGAAGACAGAACGACACCCAGGTGTGCCAATCGGCAGAAGCAAAGACAAGAGCCACCAGGGGATGAGAATTATTTTCAGGATGGGGCTCGACCTTTAGGGCACCACTGGGGCGTTAGATCTCAAGTCCTCCAGGGCATCTGCTTCTGCTGCCATCTCAGGCTGCCAACAGAAGCCCTGGTAACTGAAGGGGGGATCACTGTCTTTCCTTGCGGCCACTCATTCCACACGATTTGCTTGCTCCACCGGGGACATCAGTGTGTCATTTGCCTGCAGAGAACCGTCCAGATAACTAACCAGTATGCCCAACTTGATCATAAGTTTCTCTAAAGTGGGAGATCAGTCCAAACCATGTTGAAAACAATATGAATGAGAATAGACCATTTCTTCAGGTGAGATGGAGCTGACAATTTATTTTTCTTATCAGAGGAATATACACAAGTCAGTGAGTCAGTCCATTGCATGAAAAGCCTCGCAGTGCTATCCTAATTTTGGATGTTATTCCTTCCATTTGAAGCTTAAACTGTGCACAGCACAGTAATAGTACGTGAAAAGATATGTAGTAATTTGTTTATTAGTGTATGTGTATAATACAAAGCTCACTTACTTCACAATATACTAGTTAAAATGTGAGGGCCTTAGTGTAACATGGTAAATATTGTAGTTGAAAGTGATATCTATAGAACAAATAGTTTTATACTACATATATATGCTGTACACAGGCTTGTTTACAGTTTAACTTCTTAAGATAAGCTCATCTCTCTGTAAATTGATGCCTTGTCAGTGCCTCTATACACAACCTGTACTTACTACTTTTTATTTAGTATACATGTATACAGAAGTATTTGTCAGCTACAAAAGTATTTTCTCATATATGGTTCACCATTATCATATAGCACATTTTCCTCTTTATTCTTCCCTAACTGTTGAGCATAATGAGTAGGGCCTATTACTATGTGGTATTTTTAACTGATCAATGCTAAATACTCAGATATCATGATTTTCTTTGGTGTTTCATGATTTTCTTTGGTGTTAGACTGTGGTTCTTCCTCCTCCAGATGTGTTTGCATACAGAGAAATTTTTAAAAATCGTTTCACAAGACAGAATACATATTTATCATTATAATCATCATAACTCATTAGAATTCCATAATTCTGATGTAGATACAATTATCATAGCATTAGTTACACACTTTGTCTCGGGA
>NW_028234410.1:27645979-27655979 GCF_977035675.1 Penaeus japonicus
CTCTAGAAACAAACCAGCGAAATTATATTCGCTACACAAAGACCGCGAGACGAGAGGAGGGGGCGTGGCGTTATACTTGAAAAAACATGAAGAAACTGTTTATATGTTGCCTATACCCCCCCCCCCCCAAGTGCACCTTCACACGACGAGTTTCTGGAGCACCTCGTCACCTCTGTGGATGCTGTGCAGTGACGTTAGTGACACTCGTGTAGTAATTATCGGTGACTGCCATGATGTGAAACATCTAACAACGCAACTGGAACTTGGACGGTAACTTTACAATAGATCTTATTTTAACTGTCGTTGAAGTTTATCAAAATAGCGAAACAGAACCACCCATAGAATTGAGCCGTTATCTATGTGTAGTGAGTCGCCCCGATCCCCCCCCGCACTGTTCGTTCTAACGTTTAGACCAAAGATTATAGTCTTTGATTTAGACCCTCCCTGGATTCATCTATACGCCAGTTTGGTCAGTAGACCACACATGAGGGTGGATCACTCTCTCCCTCCCTCTCTCTGTCTCTCTCTCTCTCTCTCTCTCTCTCTCTCTCTCTCTCTCTCTCTCTCTCTCTCTCTCTCTCTCTCTCTCTCTCTCTCTCTCTCTCTCTCTCTCTCTCTCTCTCTCTCTCTCATATAGTTCTCTCAAAAGAACTAACCAAATGATCCCTTTTGATAGTACAGAGTGCGACGAGGGTAAGTCCAAAACAATTAGTAAACAATAAAAAAAAACGATAAATAGCGAAGTGAGGTCTTTTTTTTTTTTTCTTCTTTTTTTTTTTGAGACGTTTTTTCCTCGAAATGTTTCTTACACATTATTGGCTTCTTCTCAGCGACTATTTTATCGACTTTTTCTATATCGGGTCAGGTTTACATTTTACCTTTTTACGCCTTTATTTACTGCTTGAAATCAATAATTTCTTCTATGAAACATCTCTACATAAAAAAAACAATATTTTTAAAATCGACCGTTATTTCGATACTCTGGCTAAAGGCGGACGGTCACATTTTACTAATATTTTTACACATTTACCCCCGATTGACCCAATGCATATCCCTAGTTTTTTACCGGCCTTTGCCAATAACAATGGACAAAATAACTGTGTACAAAACACTTTTATCCCTGAGAGCAAACAAAGCTTCGCCACCTGGCTCGTTACCTAAGAAACTACTACATGAATTTGCATACGAAATTAATGAGTCCCTCACGCATGTAATCAATTTAAGCACTGAGAGTGGTATCTTCCCTCGTAGATGGAAAGGTGCTACCATTACCCCATTGGCCAAAAAGAATTCATTTAATGAATAAGGTGATCCACGTCCCTTCTTACGCCCGATTTTGGTAAGATCTTAGAAGGTTTTGTAGCCCAGCTCCTTCTCCAAGATATTAAACCAAATTTAGATCCGAAACAATATGGGAATCTAAAGGGAAGGTCACCCACCCACTATATGAAATCTTTACTTAATACCATTCTGAAAGCCTTAGAAAATTGCCCAAATTGTTCTTATGGATTTTTAAAAAACTCTCGACTTTGTAGACCGCACGGTAGCTATCAGAGAACCTTTTAAGGGGCCCATACACGTTAAAAAAAAGCGTCAAAATTATACTTTTAATTTTATATATATATATATATGTGTGTGTGTGTGTGTGTGTGTGTGTGTGTATATATATATATATATATATATATATATATATATATATATATATATATATATATATATATATGTGTGTGTGTGTGTGTGTGTATATATATATATATATATATATATATATATATATATATATATATATATATATATATATATACACACTAGTGCTATGGCCACTGATGCATCCATGTCGAAGATTCTGACTGTGCTGAATTTTGATGGGAAAAACGCCTAAACGTGTGTGGGCAATTATGCATCAAAATTTTGTATCAAAGTTACACGTCAAAATTTTGATGCAAAATTTTGACGCTTTTTTTGAACGTGTACGGGCCCCTTTAGGCTGCCGTCTCACCTGCTAGCATTTGTCGCCTCTGACCGACGACACAGGGTGCGCTGCCAGGATGCCCTCTCTGACTGAGACAGTATCTCGTGCGGGGTGCCACAGGGAACACGGCCCGGCCCAGTCGTTTTTTAGGCCATTATTAACAGACTGTGTAGCATATTGATATTCGGGCTAAATATGTCGATGAGTTAACTCTTGTTGAGATTGTCGATGTATAGGATGTCATTCACTTCTCAATGCCAAATCTCCTAAATAAACTTTCAGAAGGTTGTGCATATGCCAAAATGACCCCAAACCCCATGAAATGCGAAGTACTTCATGTGTGTCCACTTAAACGACCCATAGTGTTCCCTGAACTCACCCTAGATAACTCCCCGTTGCCTATTGTTAATCGTTGTAAATTGTTAGGGATCCACATTAATTCACAACTAAATTGGGATGGTCACATCGATTACATGATATCTAAAGCCGGAAGGAAGTTGTTCATATTATATAAGGCAAAGCAATTTAGCGTCAACCAAAATGCGATTTTCACACTGTATATTTGGCTTATCAGAACAATTGTGAAGAAAGCAGCACCTGTGTGGCACACGGGACTCACACAGGCTCATCACACCCGTCTGGAACGAATTCAAAAACGCTGCTTACGCATCATCTTGTCCCCAAATCATACAGACTATTCCGGCGCCCTTAATCAACTTGGATGTGAAACCCTATCTGAGGCGAGAGGAACTTACACTCCGTTTTGGCAAATCCCTCTTAAAGTCTAATGAATTCAGGCATCTACTGCCACAGTACCTGCACGGGATCCATGGTAGGGAAACTAGGAGGGGAGGCAATTATTGTAACCAGTTAGATGCAGAATGCAACGCTACAAAAACTCGATCATCCCATATAATGTAGGTCAAATAAACCAATCTACGAGTGACCCACCAATGCACCCATCCTAATCTTATTTACTGCATGTTCTGATCCCCTTTATACATTAATATATATATATATATATATATATATATATATATATATATATATATATATATTTCTTTCTTTCTTTTTTTAACCATATCTGAATAAAGTATGTCCTTATATATTATCAACTTTTCTAAACCAAGACACTATGTTTTTACATTTATTGTATTATATTATAAAACTGTCTTGGATAATAAACCTTGTATTATTATTATTATTATATTACAGTGCGTATGTGTAATGATAGATATATGGATAGATATAGCCATTATTTTATGGTGACAAAACTGTCCCCTAAACTGCAGAATTTACTGGCAAACTACTCTGTCGCAAAGCCTTTGTGCCGTCTTCATTTAATCATATATATATCTACTGCCAGTTTTTTGTTTTATTTTTCCTTATTTACTGTTAGTATCCATTCAATACTTATTGTTTGCAATTGCAATAGTTTTTGGTCATGCCTTTGAATCATATTGTTCAGCATTATCTTTCTCCCAGTATCATTATTTAATTCATGTTTTCCTTGTGGATTTCAGAGCTGAGGGTCTGTTTTGCAGACTTCATATCAAAGCAAATCTAGGAACTTTCCTTAAGGGAAAGTCCTAGCCTGAGATAGGGCACGGCAGGGTGGTGGCTTGGTGGATTTCTGCCTCTAACTTGAGGCCCCCTTCAGGACAGCTTCAAAAGACACCACTCACTGCCGTCAACTCATAGCACTCTACTTTTGAGGGAAGAAAGTGCCATTTTCCCTGTAATATTCAGGCAGATTATAATGAAATATTTAGTAACTGAATAATACACCAGTCTCCATACCATGTTGGATAATAATCTTACAGATCAGAACACGAACTCCAACTGTTCAAAAGAATCTAACTATGCATTTTTGTTCGGTCCACTCGTGACAACCGTGCAAATCATCATCATCGCTTTGTCATTATGGACCATCAAACTTCTTCACAAATCGACGAAAATTATCGATCGTCTAGCTATCGTCCAGAGCGTAGTGATATCAGTTCTTTTAACTAGCAGTGCCATTACAGGCAATATTAGGATACATAAAGGAGACTCATTATTTGAATTCTTTTGCTACGCTAAATTTGCAGTTTTCACTTTCTCAATCTTATTCATCGTACACAACAATACAGCTATGATATTCATTAGATATTTATACATTGTGTTTCCTATCCATATGCAAGGACGCAATACCACTGTCACTTTGCGCATCATCCTGCTTTGCCTTTTCGCTGTTACTACTGCCAAATGTGTAGAACACCTCTTCATACCAGGGAAGTTTTTACTACGTTGTTTGAGACTGCCCACAAACGGTCCGTCATGGAGGGTAAATACAACATCACCTTGCTTTATTGCAGGCTTTTACTTTTACGGCCACATCCTGTATACTGTCACATATAAGAGAAATTTCCGGAGTAACCAACAAACTAAGACCCTGGTATCACTGTTAGCTAACTTCGCCGTCTTTGTTGTAATTATGGTCACACTCCTTTTCACTTCAGTTCTCATTCCCCACGAAAAATGCCTAAACATTACTAGCTTAGGCACATATGCAATCGTCATCGATATGTCCAAGGCCATCATCGCGCTTGGGTATATTCTGCTGTCTTCCGAAATTAGGAAATGCGCTTGGAAAGACCTGCGTCTAATATTTTGTTTTTTCCGGCGGAAGCAGATAGTGCAGGACCAGTCCAAAAGGATGAAAACAGAACCAGAGCTTCCTAAACCGAAGAAACCCAGTTTCTTGGACACTCTACATCCACCCAGAGATCGAATGGTCAGAACGGGGGAAATTCCTGAAATTACACCATCCATGGCGTCTTCAAATGAAACAAAAGACGCGGGTGAATTAGTGCAAGTGCATGTGAAGGAACCCACTGTTGAAGAAATGGCAACGGATGCTCAAAATAATTTAGATGACACAGTGTCTAGTGAAACAAATCGTCCCAATAAGAAATTATCAATTATCATGACAAAAGCAGTGGTGTCAAGTGTTCTTCCAGAAGGAACGGACTATTTTGGCTCCAAGCGGAATACATTGTCTGCTCATTCTTCCATGCCACCAGTTGATTAAATAGACATAAATACTTGTAAACAGTAAAAGGCGTTCTCTTTTTTCATTCATTGTACAATGTGCTTCGAATTCTACCAGAGCGCAGTATGTTTATGCTTATAAAGTTGGCAATATTAGCATATGTATTTTTCAAATATCGGGCTTTCTACCGAAAGAGGATAATACTTTGCTACTAAAAAGCATTAGTACTTTTGTGATTTTCTCTATATTTTGTAAGTGGAATTAACTGTTTATATTCCTTAATTGGTAGCACTTTTTATCTTGAGCATATAATTTACTTTGGCAGAGATTCTCCTTGAATCTTAAAATTGATTTAGTCCCAAATAAAATTTTCTTTATCGTCTTTATTGATAATTGATGTAGGAAGACATTTTCTGAGGTCCTAGAATATTTTCAAGTTGCTCTGGACAGGCTTTGAAATCTCTATTTTCAAGGCTTTTATGGGAGTGTGGGCTGCTGGTACGAGAATACCTCTTTTTGTATGATAGTTATATATCTTCCTATGTATCTTTTTGTGATAATATATCAAATGTATAAAGAAATCTATTTGAGTGATAAATCAAATTAAAATAGTAGATAAGTTTTGAATACGTTAGATATTAATGTTCCTAATAGTAGAGTGATTAAAACGTTCTAATTCTTTCCTCTCTTGGGGGAAAGTGTATAGTTGTTATGCACTGAGTTTTCCTCTCTATTCTGCCACAGGACAAAGAACAGGAGTTTCTAGTTTAATGTGAGACGGGATAATGAATAAGTCACGAGGGAAGGGCGTGCAGGAAAAGCAGAACGCAGTTTAAACTAGCTCGTTCAGCAAAGTCAGCACCGGAGTGGTGGAGGGGAGTGCAGACCTCAAGGCAGTCAAGTAATAACTTTAGTGTCATTGTTCTCATAATTGTAAGATGCTTATTAATTATATGGATGTGTATATATATGTGTATCTATCTATTTATATATATATATATATATATATATATATATATATACATACATATATGTATGTATATGTATTTAAGTATGTAAAACTGATTAGTAAAACTATGTGATTCTTTGAGTGTTACATAACAATTACTAAGTAAAAATCAGAGAGGTGACCGAGTGTTTAACTTTTCCTTCCAGAAAACATATAAAGAGAAATATAAAAGATATAAAAAAGAGGAAACAAAGAAGGCCAAGACAGGCAGGAAATAACTAATCAAGTAACTAGACTGGCAGTACACATGCATCCCGCACCTTCTTCCTTTGAAAAGGTATGCATTGGCAACACATACTGCATACTTTAACAATTTCAACTTATGAGACCAGAGGGCCCATGTCCTGCGGTGTCAGGGAATACGTCCTCTAGATAAACCGAGTACATTTTTCCAGCGCTTTGATGTCGAGTTCGCTGAGGACCGCTCAAAAAAGCACTTGGGTGAGAGAATTCACATTTTACTCGAACCTTTGAGGGGTCTATAGTGGTAAGATCACATACAATGAAGGCTTCAGTTTAGTTCAGAGAGATTTGTGAAGGCAAGCTCCACTCGGACCTTATTTATGGCCCGTCTGTGTTTTCAGTTATTCCATGCTGTTTCATCTGTTCACCATAACTAAGACTAACCATGAGGCCGGAATGCCTCTAGGCGTTCCACCTCTTACGGGGTTGGCGAAGAACACAATCGTTTTACCTGTCCAGCGGCGGTGGTCGGAGAGCCTAAGCGGAGAAAATATGGCGTCTGGCGCACCACATTGCTTGCAACATCGCTCATCGTGGCCAATGGTGTCAATTATATGCTATGCATGATGACATCCCAATTATAATCTGTGACACATGTGCTAAGGCTTCCATAATGGCGACAGCCTCTGTTTACAGCGATGGAACTCCAGTGTCCAGTGGAAGAGTGTCCAGTGAAATTTGCCGATGATTGGGCACCATGGCAATGCCACGTGTCGTCACATGAATGGGTTACACTGTTATTCTGAGGACAATGTACAGACCTTTGTGGCGCATCACATATATTTTACAGCCTTTCCCCCAATTAGATGTCCCATGATTTGATGTTTATGAGTAGCTATGCCTAAATTATTCCACGTTATATCCGTGACCACCTAGGTGCCACATCAGAATTTGTCTGGTACATTCTGGACCTTCTTAGGTTCCCAAGAAAAGCTTACAGCATTGCTCTTGCTCTTGTGCACTGTGTTAAATTGATGCTTCATTGATGCTAGTACTCTCATAGCGAGCTTTTAGTTTACAATAAGACGTGCATCATATAACTCATCCCTTTCCTAACTCTTCAGCATTGGGAGCAATCTGTTTGCATCCTCTTGTGAACTGGATCCCATCCTCAAGCTCGTGCTTGAGAGTGGGCAGACCTCTAGCTTCTGCTGGGGAGGGTGTGCCTTGGGGCCTCATTGTGTCTACTGCACGGTCTACTACTAGTTGTCATTCTTTCTTGAGAAACCGATCCGCTAGACCATCGTGTGACTGCCATTCTTTCAGATGGGAAATGAAAAGGCAGGTAGGGAGCACCACATTTATCAACCCTCCAAAACCACCTTCTCATGTTCACTCATCACCTACTAAAACTGCCTAGCTAATTGGCCATAATGAGCCACCCACACTACGGGGCAACACAGGGTAATGTCATTAATCAGAATATACTGGAGATCACAACATGCGAGGTGGCTTTCCAGATCAGTCGCTCACCTCTATCAAGACCACTAAAGCTTAAAAATGACAATAGACAAACTGGAACTGCAGATCATTTCTTTCATATAATGGCCAACGAAAACTTAAGGACGATGGCTTTACCTCAGTCCCCTACCCCGAAACGAAAGCAAAATGCATAGCGTGGCCATAATGACCAACAGGACGATCCCCCCACGAATCATACTTTATTAAGATACGCGCACACCTCAAGAGCAAGGTGATATTTTATGCCACGGGGATTGTGATGTTTAATGCATCGGTTCCAACTTAAATGCAGAATCAGAGTGCAATGTGTAAGCAACTACCAAATTTGACCACATGCATGCCTGCGTACATGCTCTTATTGTGGCGGTGAAAGTCACTTCCTCGTCAGATGTGAAATGGTCGTCAAAAGCTGCAACTGCGAAGATCACATGTCACAGTTAGCGGATCATGTCCTAAATGCGAGGAAACTCTAAAAGCGAAACAACAGATCAGGGAAAACTAACACGCCACGCAACTAAAACTGCCACGCAATCCACACTATCTAGCACACCTATATCTCATGCAAGCTCCTCAAGGACAACTTTGCCTCCAAATCCCTAGAGTAGAAACACCTCTACAACTAACACAAACCCAAAGATACAAGCCATCTTACACATAGCTTTTATTACTGTCATATACAAAGTAAAAGATTCACGAACATTATCCCTATCATGCAACAGAAAAATGGCACCCCTAGCAGCGTGGCCCCGGAGGCGGTCTTCCAAGATGAAAATCTATGCATCCTAAAATATTTCAGTGCAAATACCGACACCAAAGCTAGGGAGGTGACAGACACCTACACAGTGCCTCGTAGCTCAACATATAAACACCTTATTTTGTAAACACCACCAAAACGCAGACACAAGGAAATTGCACAGATGATTAATACTGCCAAAGACACAGATCAGAAACGGAGGCATATCTCACCACAAAACGCGCAGGTCAGAAAAGAAAGAAAGCATCCCCGATTCCTCAACCTCGTCTCCATCATCGTTATGCCGAAAGTATTCCCTCTGACGAGGAGAATAGCGGCTACGTCCCTGTTCCTCAAGAGAGTGGGGGAGGGGGGGTAATAGGAGTTGTACCCTGTGCCCTGTGTTCAAGGCTCTCTTCTTGACCCCGAGGATTCGACAAACGAGGCTCAAAATCGTAGCGCTACATAAATCATTTTGCCTCCCCCCTAATAATCCCAGTTAAAATGTGATTACCTTGAGTGGCATGCTAACAATCCTCTTGTCAATGTAAGGTCATTTGTATCCATCCACAACATTCTATTTGACTTACTAGAATAACGCTCCAACTAGTGTTACTTAATTCCATAGCCATCACAAATGGCTATAGAATTCGGCATAGTAGACACATTCAAGCAATCAAGATGGAGTCCCAGATGTGCCGTGCATCCTCATCAAATTCATCCTCACCTAAGAGTTTCACACCATCACATTCACTCACCTTGACTTCATTGTAATCAGGAGAATCACCTCACAGGTCTTATCAACCTCTTTCGAATTCGCCTTTTGCTGATTTTAATTAGACATCTATAACAACCTCCCAGGTTTATCATCTTTGGGGGCAAGGCAGCATTTGCCTGCTACCACTTGAATGGGCTGGGCTACACTAGCGAACTAAGTACCGCCGTCTCATGTGAGGAAGTAGAAAAAAAATAATGAAGAATCGTCACAGATCAGTCCTAACATTCTTATAAAAACTCGAACTGGCCATTACAACACCTCTCGCTCCCTTTATAACTGCGTTCGTGGCACCCATCCAAAAGCCACAAAAAAACTGAACGACCCAGAGTTACCACTCAATTGGTCTGCTTGCGATTAATTGAGCGAGAAAGATTTTCGAATGTATCAGTAACACCCGAGTGCGGTGGTATATCAATGACCATAATATGGCTTCCAGTCGCTGCACTCAATGCAAGACGTGTTGAACATCATGAACATCAAGGAAGCTTCTCTCCTTCCTTCGAACATCGAGCGAATTAGGTTGGTCTGTAAATTGATTAACTGACAGTCTGTATGTCTGGCATATAGACTACCTAGATAAACTAATCTTGCGTTCCGACTAGAAGTTAGGATTGGGTCATGACTTTTTTCTTAGGCCGGGGAGTTGGCTGTGCGAGGAAGCGGATGCAGACAGGGCCAAGAATTTTGGTTTCCTTACCACCTAACCACTAGACACCCATTCAACAATTGGGAAACGAAAACCGTGGATGTGGCTTTGTCAGGGACTGTCG
>NW_028234410.1:27665979-27670979 GCF_977035675.1 Penaeus japonicus
GTCCGGATCAACTTGCTTTTCTCACTCTACCTGTACATCCTCCATTGCCAGTATTATAGAGCCAGAGGTAGGCATCTTACTGTTTTACATCACTCTCTGAACATAGTCCTTAGTAGAGGCTATTCAGGCTTCCTTTCCTGCTGGTACTAGGAGAGAGGGGCATCATCTATGTTTGGGATTTTAAAATAAACCTATTTTTGTGAATATCATGATACTTAAAGTAATCAGAATTGCAACTAGCTCATAGAGAAAAACAACAAAACACTCTCTCCTAAAGTCAAATATGCTATGATGACATTGGCACCTACGTGTTACCCCTGTCCTCAGGCAAAAAACTTATTTTTGCATATACGTATTGCCATCTGTAGACAATGCATGTCCCCAGCATGAATGGATTAACAGAAAATAATAGCAATTTTCATAGCTACTTCTGTTAACAGAAATCATTAACATGAATTCTTGTACTAATTCATATGAGTTTTTGTAAAATTGTATCTGAAGAGATATAACTTTTCTACATAATCATTACATATATTAACCCATTCACGACGGGGGCATTCCAGCCTTGCATGTCACAATGCCGGGGCTTTCGAACGCATAGGCCTAAATCAGTTAAATAAGCGACGCCATATCGCGTCCCTAGCGAACAGGCCTAATATGCGCGGTACAGTGTTGTACCACCCGTCACGAGAGGGTTAATTACTAATTAAATAATGGACACTTCTGTTATCCATGGGAGACAGTAGTGTTTCTGCATACTGATTCAAGGTTTAGCTGGCTTAAATACTCAGATGTCATCCTACAGTAAAAATCTCCCACAGTTAGCAAAGATTGAAACAAAAAACAACTCACACAAACTATTTATTCCCAAATAAAACCCTTGCTGAAAAAAAGGAAAAAATTGACTAAAACATAATATATTACCTACCTCCAATGAAAGTTTCTTGAACATTGGTGCTGCAACTTGAGCTATGTGCTTCCCTGTGGTAGTTGAGCCAGTGAAGGACACAAGAGGAACGTCAGGATGGGTCACCAAAGCCTCACCTGCTGAGGGTCCCGTTCCAAACACCATGTTGACCACTCCAGCAGGAAAGTCTGGCAGAACAAATTGTATAATAATACATTGCACTACATACTACATTGAGTTTTTACTATTGTGTGGATCATATCAAACCATTTACCTTACTTTTTTTTAGATTCACTTAATGACTTAGTGTATTCACAAGCTGAAGTAATTATAGTTGAAGGTTCATCTCCAAGTGTGCTCTTACATATGTTTGTGTTGATTTGGTGGTTTATATTTTATATTCATTGTTTCAATACATTAACCAATTGTGGATGGGGAATAGATTTGCTTGCCCAGTCTCCAGGATGGGTTTTATTTCAGAGTGAGGTAGATTCACACAACATACCTTGACTTTTCCCACTTTCTTTTAGTCACTCATTGTAAAACTAGATCCATTTTTGTTTTAATTTTTGTGTGCTTTACTGTATTTAGAGACATATCTGTCATATCACAGGCTCTATCAATGCTGCTGTTGACTAAAATTGTAGTTTAGGGTTCATATCAGCTCATAATTTTCTTTACATTCAGTGTGATAGAAGTGTTTTATGGGATGACAAAAAGCACCTTTATTTTTTTCATAATTATGTACTGTTATGAATTAATATGAAATATATAACCATCCACAATGAAGATAACATGAAGAGATAGGGAAAAGGAAGGACACTTGTGCTTATGACTGTGAGTACCATAATAAAAGGCATCACTAATGTCACAAGGGAACATTGTAGACATTGGGTATAGTTTGAGTCACATTCCTCTTCCCCTTCTGCCTGCACATCCTTCATCTGCGGTACTTTAAAGCAAGAGGTCAGCAACTTGCTGTGTGCCTTCGCTCTATAAAGATAGTGCTTGCTAGAGACTGTGAATGGGTGCCATTCAAAGCTCTCTCTTCTGCTGGTGCTACAAGAAAGTGGTGCCATCATGGTTTTGGATGTTAGGTGAAACCCATTTTTCTTAATGTTACAGTAATTATAGTAATTATGACTGCAATTGTCATCATCACTCACTCATTACTCATAGCACAATAAAATAACACAGTGATCCCTGAACGTCATATATCATGACACCTGTCGTCAGGCCAGAGCTCCTGTGTCATGTATGTCATGACACCTGTACACATTGGGTTAACATCTGTATGGTTATGAATACTAAAAAAAAAAAAAAATTGTATTGGTAAACCTGAATTAAGTACTCTTGTTGTGGTTAATATAGTTTAATATTCTGAATACCTAACACTCAATAAAAGTAACCTTATGCAGAATCATTAGCATTCTAATACAAAGATCATCATACACACGACATCACAAGGGCTTGTAACACAAACAATGACCTGTTTTATGCAGATTTACTGATTATGGTAGGCCATTATTGAAGTTACACTTTATTATAATCAGAGAATCAAGTCAATTAAAAAATCTGAAACTGAATATGAACTCAATATTACTAATCTGCTCATTAGATTTTCTGTCTCTGCATTACCTGCATCCTGTAGCACCTTGCACAGCATATGGGCTGTGACAGAGGTGAGTTCTGAGGGCTTGGCAACAACAGTGTTACCACATATGAGTGCTGGAGCAAGTTTGAAGGTCAGGAGATAAAGAGGAAGGTTCCATGGGCTAATTAGACCCGCAACACCCACTGGCTCCCGGACTGTGTAGTTGACTACGCCTGCTTCAGTCTTAACACTTGATCTGTTGTTCAAGAGTAAATCTAATATTAGCTATTTTGCAAATGGACATTTTCAGACTGAAAATTATCTTTAACAATAACCTTTTCTGCTGAGAGCCCCACATATACAGCATAGAAACACAACTGCCCAGAAAAACAGAGTATACCTCACATGACTCAACTGCAGACATCACACAACACATTCAAACAGACTAGAAAATATACATAGGTTTCTGTCAAAAATGCCATGGCTTCCATACTATCACACTAATACTAGGGGTGTGCACAGTATAGACAGTTGATAGATACCACAACATTACATCCTCATAACAGTTTGGAGTGAACTGGAGGTAGTGGTTGCCAATCTGCACAGTGTGGGCTTGCTACAAAGAATCCTAGGGTCCTCAATCCCCAATAACAACAACAGTCCCCTTTTCATTATGATCCCTGTTAATTGCTACAAACTATTACATCTATTAAAAACTAAGCAGCTTCCTTGTCCCTTCCGGAATGGACATACTCACGTGTTTAGCTGATTAGGAACGGCCTGAGCAAAATGCCTAAGATTGAGGACAGCACGAGGTATGTCCATCGCCCTTGCTAGCCATACTGGCTTGCCCTGATCGCGAGATTCAGCAACAGCAAACTCTTCAAGGCGTTTCTCCAGTAAGTCGGCCACCTTCAGGAGATGTTTGGCTCGTTCTTGAATGGGCAATCCGGACCATCTGAATTCAAAGACAGGGAACTTAAACAATATATTTTTTGTACAAAAACAATAGTTTTTCATCTACTTTTATATTTTGACTTTCTTATTTTTCATTCCTTCTTGTATACATAAAATATACACATTTAGATGTCTAGATGTGTGTGTGTGTGTGTGTGTGTGTGTGTGTGTGTGTGTGTGTGTGTGTGTGTGTGTGTGTGTGTGTGTGTGTGTGTGTGTGTGTGTGTGTGTGTGTGTGTGTGTGTGTGTGTGTGTATGTATATATATTTATATATATGCATGTATATATATATAAATAAATAAATATATGCATATACATATAAATGCTTCCCATCTCCCATCCTCTGTCCCCATCCCCCTTCCATCTCCCCCTTCTTACTCACTCTGGGAAAGCTCTCTTGGCAGCAGCAACCGCAGCATTGACTTCTAGGTTGCCAGAGTCAGGAATCCTGGCCCAAACGCGACCTGTGCCTGGTTCGTAAGAGTCCATGGTCCTCTTGCATGGCACCATCACGCCTGCGATGAAATTCTCGACTACCATCTCCACGTCCATCTTGGTTACTGGGTGGTGAAACATGAGTTATTTTTCTTTTTGTAAAGGATGTAAATATTGTATGGGCTTTAGTGAAACTGAAAGGAAAGTATAATCAAGATTTAATTATCATATGGATGTAATTACTATTGTGGAGTGATTATCAGTAGTCTATCTTTTCTTCTGCATCATGAATAATAATCTTTTTGATTTACTTTCTCTTTTACTTTTACTCTCACTCACTCACTTTCAGTACAAGTACATATATTAAAGCTTCCATCTATCATTCCTTCATGTTCCATTCATCTTTTCATGCATCCATCCATTGAACCATTTTCTTACCCATCTATCCATATATCAATCCATTAAACCATTCAACAATCCACCCCATCCATGCTTCCATTCATCCATGAATACACCAATTAATTCACTCACTCATCTCTGAATACATCTACATCCGTTTATTAATGCATCCATTCATCCATCCAAACATGTGCTTATCCATCCATCAACCCTTCCCTCCATTCAATTATACTTTTTTCTGTTAATGCATCCATCCATCTTTCCTTCTTTCTATCAATGTATTCATCCATCTTGCCTTCTCTTTATCAATGTATTCATCCATCTTTCCTTCCCTCCATGCATCCATTCATACATCCTTCATTCCCTCCATTAATTCATGAATCTGTTCATCCATCAATTTAACTATCCATTCTTTCAAACTTACTCCCATCCATGCATCCATCCATCCATCTACCTTTCATTTCATACATAAAGCCCTTTATTAATTTACCAGTCAATTATTTTTTTCAATTATCTATCCATCCATTTGTATCAATTTATCAATCCACCTAACCAACCATCCATCTATATCTATCAATTTCTCTATCTATCTCTATATTCAACATTTCAATTTCTCTTTTAAGAATCTTCAGTCCCCCCTCCACCCCACCCCACCCCCGATTCCCCAACCCAACAGCATTGCCAGATGGTGAAAATTTTCATCAGAT
>NW_028234410.1:27675979-27680979 GCF_977035675.1 Penaeus japonicus
CATTTTGCTTCGGAAAACATTTTGAACAATTGTACACTAAATACTTCCATTGTCAAATTATCATTTAACATTTTGATTGAGCTCCAATACGATGATCATGTCTAATGCCCGTTTTAATGTTAAGATTATTGTTAATGATGTTTTTACTGTTGTAATGTAAAATTAACACACGGATTGAAATTGCAGTTAGAGGTCACATGTTAAAGAAGTGAGCTATAATGTACGGAAGAGAAATTAAAGTGAATGAGCCAAGAATTAATTTCCCTTTTTGTGATTTTTTTTCTGAATTAACTTATTACGTGAATAAGGACCCTTTGCTTTCTTTACCCGCGCCTTATTATGACGGATACCAAAGAATAATGAATGACAATGGTGAATAACTAACATGAACCTGACAGTGATATGTGGAATGACAATGATGACATAATTTTAGCGTAAATCTTCTCTGCGCTACATTTCATTGTTTGTAATATCACTTGAATATTTCAGTCTCGTGTAAATCCTCTGTTCCGCGTTCGATTTTTTTTTAGAAACTGAATGATATTGATATCACATGGAATGACACTCTGATTAACAGTCATTCCAGTGACCATTTAGAAAACAATAATATCACACGAAATGAAACTGGCAATACATGTGATTTTAAAGTACATCCTCTGTCCACACCTTAGGACACTGCATAACAGTGCCTTCACATGAAATCAAAGCATTGTTGTTTCCTGTCCTTCTCATTTATATTCCATTTGTTTACCTCTTTTAACAAAGGACGTTGATGTTTTATGAACTGACATTTGTAGTTCTATAACCCTCCCTCGACACTGTATCTCACCTTTAGCAAAGTGAATGAGATTGATATCTCATGGGACGACACTATTATCATCTGCCATTACAGTGTAAATCTTCCCTCTGCACCTTATTCCATCTTTAGCAAATACAGTAACAGTGATCCCACGTGAAATGACACTGTTATTACCCGATCATTACATCATCTCATCGCTTTTTTTTTTTTTTTACTTAATTTGCTCAAAATGTAGTTAGTTGCTGAGCTAGGATCTACACCTTAAAGGCTAGTATTATCAGAATGAATGCAATTTCATTCAATTTGCTGGTGTTCCTGCCCGGTAAAGGATGTAATTTCCCTTAACAAATATTGTTCGACCAGCCACTGGCTGAAATAATAGCAATGGAAGATTCGGTTATCACCCAATGACCGTGATTTGTGACGAGAAATGGCAATTTCCCCACTTTAAAACGCTTTCATTCATATTTATAAAGAATATGTTTCGTCGGCCAGCGCATAAAAATGACGAACAAAAACATTGATCCACCTAACAACCGTTTCGCCCCACATCGTTCCACGTGATATCGGCGTTCTTCAGTTTGCTAAAGGTGAAATGAGGCGGAGAGATATGACTAATGTCAGTGTTATTCCATGTGGTATGAGGATCATTCGGTTTGTGAAAGACGGAATGGTCAATTTTAAGTTTTAATAATTTGCGAAGGATGGAGTGACAAACTTTAAGGGTTTGTGAAAAAGGGCTGCCATTCCGTTTCCTAAAGATCGAAGGATGTTTATACAGAGGATATTTATTTGAATAACAGATAATAACCGTGACATTTTGTGTGAAAAGATGGAATGTGATGCAAATAGTGGATTTACACCGTAATGACAGGTAATAACAATGTCATTCCACTTGATATCAGTGTTCATTGTCTGAAGATGGAATGAGAGGATAAAATATGAAGGGATGAGTAAAGAGGATGTTATCCCATTTGATTTGACCGCCAGTTTCCTAAACATGGAATGGTATTACAGGTAGGCCTAAT
The DNA here is from genome assembly GCF_977035675.1 of Penaeus japonicus. NCBI lineage: Eukaryota > Metazoa > Arthropoda > Malacostraca > Decapoda > Penaeidae > Penaeus > Penaeus japonicus. The sequence continues at coordinate 27,677,807 of NW_028234410.1, forward strand.
AATTGTGTAATTACATGTGGTATTGCCGTCTTTCAGCTTGCTAAATATATACAAAAATATCCAAGAAAGTGGTAGAAATTATTTACATCGACCTTTGTCATTCACTATTTGGTGTTATTCTTCAATATACATAATTAGTGAGTCTCCGAATTAAGCCAAAATAATGATTGATAATTTTGTCAGATTTGAGTAATATGTTGCGGGGTCTTTTTCAGTTCATTGGTTCCTACAGCATTAATAATTGAACTGAACATTCTTCCAATTCTATAACTATCACATTTACTGTAATTGTTCGTACTTCAGATAATCTAAATTATGAATATATGAAATAGTCCATCCTTATTTTAGGCTTTCAAAGAAAACGAACTCTATTGTCTTCATAGAAAAGGTTTGACTTAAAGGGGAAACATTTTTCGTTATATTTCTTCAGTATCAAAGCTAACAAGGAAGGTATAATAACACGCTGATGCCATAAAGATACCATATACCTATAAGATATGTAAAATTGATTAGCTAGCAAAATCTAGTATTATATTAAGTCTATTGTAACAGTAATAAGTGTAGATAAGTTTACAGCTGGTGTATTACAAAATGCATGTGAGGGGATCATGGTCTCCATTTTATATTTACAAAATAAATGATTTTTACTATTTTTCAAAAATCTTTCAAAACGACAAATAATTATAGAAGAATGCGAGAACATCTGATTAAAAGCGTGTGGTCCAACGGTCCTGCTGGTAAGGCCAAGGCTTAAAAGTTAGTGATATATAATAAGGCCTGCAAAACCGTATTGGGGACTCGATTAGTCCTATAGCACATATATACACACACATACACGCGCGCGCGCACATACATACACACTTTTGTGTATGTGTGTGTGTGTTATCGTCGCTCTAGCGATGTAGTGCAGATTTCATAATATATTGACATTAGGGCCACTATACAATGCATTTCATTATAGCCTTCTAGTGATAAAATTTTCAAATATACCACTGACTAAACATGGTACAGTAGCCTCAAAAGATCCCTTGCCCCCTTTGTCCTGATGAAGTGTCAAAAATTTTCCTGTTTACATAACATTGCCTTACGCTGTAATGTCTGGTTTCTATATTCACTACTCACGTCCGTCGTTAAATTACAAATGTACATTTATTCATAGAAAGCAACGCTACTACTGCGACGGTGCCACATTTTGACAGGAAAACGTGGTATATAAGACCTGTATCGCTGTGTAGTGAAATAAAAAGTATAAAAAGCATTGTTTTAAGCACCATAAGCAGCACATTATTCTAACCACCAAACACAGGCGTTAAAACACATGAACATAGGATACAAAAGCAAAAATAGCCAGAGCTTCGTTCGTTCATGCGGCAGAAACCAACGGCAGTTCCCCCATGAAAATGTCTTAGGTTTTTGCGTTCACAAATCCCTGGGTTCAACCGTTTCTCACGCTAATATCGCCAGCGAGGGACAGCAAGTTGCAGTTTCAACTTTCAAGTTAGGAAATACGTGAAAATATTTTATAGAATTGATTGATTAATGACTAACAGCTTTTGAAATTATACATTTCCGATATGAGTAAATGTAGATTCATAGATTTTGTTGGAATAGAATTCAAATATTAGCCTCGACATATTCATGAATCCATGACGGTAGGCAACAGTAGGTCATATAATAACATTTTTGGCAGCTGATTTTGTTGTTTTTCGTTGAATATCTTCGTAATTCTTTCTAAATAACTTGATATTGCAGTATTTGTTGGTCCATAGCAGATTATTTCAAGATGATTCTAAGAAGAGGATCTAAAGTAAATATTACGGCCGTTGGTTCCAAAGTTATAGAGGATATATATGGATTCATATTTTTCGGACGCAAGTACCTGAATCACTTATCTATGGCGTGCTTAGATCGTTTACTTTTAGCTCTAACACTTGTGTTACACAATCATATAAATTATCCGTATTTCTTAATTGTGTGTGTGTGTGTGTGTGTGTGTATTTATATATATTTATATATACATATATATAATAGACATAGAGAGAGAGAGATACACACATAAAGCACTAGAAATTACGGGAAAGATACGCCAGTGTGTGTTTGTGTTTAATCACTTACCCACCTATTCACGTATTAGGTTAAATCTTCGTAATTCACTGTAAGCGTGTCACCTCTGTTACATACCGAAAGAAGGACGTGCTAAGACTATTATTTTTGTCCTTAGGTAGCACTGTCCGTGATGTGCTGAGTCATCGATGGAGCTCACATCCTCCTCTAAAGGTTTCGCTGTCTTCGTTTACTCTTTTCAATATGCCTTAGTTTATTGATGTTACTAATGTGTCTTTATTATTATTAATCAGCATTAGATCTATTGCCCTTATGAATAATGGCAGCATTTGGTGTTATATCCACAGTCAGGTTATGGGAAAGGAAATTCTTTATTTACACTAAATTTACAGCAATAACAACAGTGATGGCAAAAATTATAATGATGATGACAATGGTAATAATGATATTGATGATAACAATGATAACAATGACAATGATAAGGATAATTATAATAACCATGTTAATAATAATGATAATACTGATAAGGGTTATGATTACAATAATGATAGTAATGGTGGCGAGGATAAAAATGATAATGGTAATGTCCTGTTCGTTCTGAATAAGAAAACCAAATAAATCGAAAGTCAGTAGTAGTTACCGTCGCGCCGTGAGACAAGAAACAAGATCTTGTAATGTCTGCCTAGCAAGTTACGTCACTGCGTCACCGGAGCGTAAATGCCTCATTCGGACCGCAGAGAAACACAGAAATGACGATTTAGGGAAATAGGCGCATTTGGCGAGAAATTCCTATTTTGTTTATTTATTTTTTAGCTGGAAATTCGTTTTTAAAACTCAAAATGCGTGTACTTTTCGAAAGAAAGGCGAATATTTGAAAATAATTTCTGACCAACCCCAAGTAATAAATCTTGGCTTAGGTTGCTCGCCCATAATTTGCGTCTTGCATACGTGCTTATGTTTTTGCAAGACAACGTATTTTTTTCTTTACTCTTCCAATATTGATATATCTATCTAAAACATTATTTTTTTTTCAGTGCGTCATATCTATGAAATATCTACCATAATGGCGAGTAAGGAAAATAATAATACAAAAGTAATAACAATAGCAA
>NW_028234410.1:27685979-27695979 GCF_977035675.1 Penaeus japonicus
CTTTGTTCCAAACTTAGCTCTTCAAGATGCGCAGTGTTCTCGGTGTTATTCTTTTAGTTAGGATATCACAAGCTTTGTCATGTCTTATGTCAATTAAGATAAAACATAAATGCACAAATATAGTGTGGAATCTTATCCCTAGAAACACTTCCTTGCCAAGATAAGACAGGAATTTATACCCAAAGACAATGATAACGATATTAAAATCAAATATTAAACTAAGATGAACTTTAGATTATATAGTTTTATGATCCGTAGGTAAAGCCATTCAGCGAAAGTTATCTGTCAATTGTGTATCCTATGATAAGGCGATAAGATAAGGATTTGTGAATGTACCCGTTTGGTCGATTTACTATGAAACTGAATGAAAACGGTATTGTAAAAAAATCACAGATCATTCGAATTTAGATAAGGTAATCATTAGTAATCACCCGTTAATTGTGATGCTTTGACAAGGTGATAAGATAAGAATTGGTGAGTATCCCAGCGATCTCTGTCTCGGCCGTACGCAAGGCGATCGTTTCTTGTCTCTCGGATGTAAACACAGCTGTCAAGATCTGAGGCGCGCGAGGTTCGTTGTGCGAGTATTTCTCCGCGATTTAAAACCGTGACACGCGTTGATGACACTCTATTCCTACCTGTAATCGCGCGGGAGCAGGTAAGAAAAGCGTATGTGTGAGTGACATGCGTTTTTTCCCTTGAGGTTATTGTCGAGGAGGAGATAAAACGCTCGAGTAGGAGGTTTTAGGGCGAGGTCGACACACTTCGGGAACTTTAGGAGGCTCATCGGCAATTTCGTATTTTTCTTTCCCCGTATCATTTGAGTTACGTGGTGTTTTATCGTTAGGATGATTTTTTTTGAAGGGACTGGTATTAAAGTGTTCACTGAGGTATCATGATCAATATTTTGTTTTTGATTTTGAGGGTTAGCTAAGACACTGGGATTGACTTTTTCCGTTATTTCTATATGGGGATGTTAACCATGATGTTTTATTTTCTGATTTGAAATGGCAATATTTCTTTGATTTGTACTGGTAATTTCCATGGAAATTTTCTTGGATAGTGTTCATATATGTGTTGCCTGAATTAACTGTTATTTACTTGCTGTATAGCAACTTCTATTAAGGTTTGTCTTTTACACATGATCCTGATAGTAAATTATTGAAAGACAGCATTATTTTGATTGAACTTTGAAACATTGGTTTTAGTGGAAATTGTATTATTGGAAAAACATTTATCCAAAAGTTTATGTGCTACTTTGATGCTTATTTCAGTAAATATTTTCTAGACACCTGCAGTGCCTTTCAAAATATGGCTTTTTCATAATTGTATAGATGTTATTCTATTCAACTTCATTTGAGATTTGCTTTAGTCTGTATGGGATGTTATGCAGTCTTAAACCCAACCTGATAGTAATGCAGTGTCAAACTCAAGTAAAGGCCAACAAACCTTCATAAGTATATTCTGACATAATAAAGCTTTGATTTGTTACTTATGTGATATCATGCCAGAATATATGTGGTGAAGGTTTTTTATCTTTAGTGGAGCACCAGTGCTGGAGTAGCAGATATCTATGAAACATTTGTCTTTGTTTTACTGTTTATGAGGTCATTTGAAACAATTTAGAAATATGATGATATGACAAAAAATTTTAGCTCACCAAAAATTATTGTAGTAAAGCTCATGGTTGTCTGCATAAGTTACATAATATGTATGTATTTGCAGAGAGCAAGCAACTTTTTTTCAATTTGAACAATAACTGAGTTTTAAGAATTGTGTCTTAATTTATTGTTTCACCTCATGAAATAATAATCAGGGTTATGAGAGATCTTAAATGCATATATATATGTTTTTCTCATGTGTATGTTTTATCCCTTACCAGTGTTTGGAAGAGTATATGATAAATTTTGTATAGTGTTAACTAGAGTATTATTATTGTGCTTGGATAGAAACAGGATATTAAAAGAATATTATTTTTAGAATTACCTCATTAGAAAAATATTGAAGTCAATTTTTTTTAGAATTCAGTTTTACTAAATTCTGAAAATATATTTCAGGTACAACATGAGCCTGAAAATCTGTAACCTCCAGGGAGTTACGGATGCCCTTTTCCGTGAGTTCCTCTCCCAGCCTGGGGAACGGCAATGGTGCAGCGAAATTCTCCGTTCCATCACCAAGGGTAATCAATGTCTTGTTTGTCGAGACTTTTCACTTGTGTTATTGTCATGTAAAGTTAGTGATCAATGTTTAGAATTGTTGGTGCATATGTTGGTATTCTTCATCACTCATAAAAGAATTGTTTTTTTTTCTGTTGCTCTTATGAGATATTAAACCTCCTTTTTTGTCATAATGATTGCATGTAGTACCCCAGGTGTACTTCAGGAAAATAGTTAACAATTACCATTTTATATAATTATGAAGCCACATCAAAAATTCTAAATAAGTAGAATATTGATTAACACCTTGGCATCAGGCCACATCTGCAGATATGTGATTGACAGACCTCAGGATTTGTTCCCCCAGTCTACTCCACATAACCCCCTGCCCCAACTCTGTTTATGTCAGAGTCTCTATGTTGCCAGCTGCACACCACCACTTTAGTTTAACTTTCTTTTAGTTCAGTTGTGTCTGAGAAAAATCAGAATGTCATGCCCTGGTGTCTGTTGAACACATATCCTTTAATTGCCCTCAGCACAGGGAGTGAATAAGTTGCATGGAATGTGGTGTTTAACCCCTGAGCACTGAAAATCCTCCAACTTCTCCATCCCCCAGCTGCGGATAAGGCCTTATTTTGCTAGTTTCAGCAAAGCAAAATTTGTTTGTTGGTGTTGCAAGAGCTTGATTTTACACATCAAAAATGCTTAATTATTTGGAAGAGTGGTTATCTGTTCCTTGTGCATATAAACTGGAAGAAAATATCATAGATATACAAGTGAAATACATAAAGCAACAATAAAGAAAGTTATCATACAAACAATATAATATTTATTTAGTTTTATTTATGTGTAGATGTGTAGGTGTAGAAAAAATCATATATGAAGAGGTCATTGTGCAATATGTAACGGCATGATGTTTGGCAGGGGAATGGGGGTGAGGAAATGATTTGGATTTGGCTGCATGATATGTACCACACAATATCAGAATTGATGCATTCCATTCAAAAGAAAGAAAAGCGGCAAAAAACATGACATAACCCTTTCCCGACGGGGCACTCACCACGCGAAGACCCCTATGCCGGGCGATTGCAATATTGCATTGAAATGGTCACACTGGCATGACGCCCCGGCATCGGGAGTTTGGCTGTGTCACACTAGTGTGATGCACCGTCGTCATAGGGTTAATGATGAGTTCAGGGATAGGAGGGCCTTCAGAGAATAGGATATGTGATTGATATGGTGTATGTGGCTGGAGGAAACTTAGCAATATATATGTCTTATCCACAGCAAGAAAGATGAAAAAAATGCCTGCCAGTTTTTTGATAGTTCATACACAACTGTGGTGAATAAGACTAACTGTACAGGCATAGCAAGCCACAATCATGATGAATAAGACTTTTAGTGTTGATGTTAAGAAAAAACATGTTTTAGGACCACTTTGCAGCATTGTGGAACACTGAGTAATCAATTATTTGCAATAGTGCCTTATCAAATGATGCCATAGACTTCATGCTTTGTGCTCCAGACAATACCAGCAAACTCCCACCATGTATATTATGGCAAGATAAAGCTTGGACTCTGATAAATTGTGGGGAGACCTAAAATATTCCAGAAATATTTGTGGTGAAGGTCTCTAAACCATTGCCAGAGCAGTAAGCATGGAGGCCAAGATATAACTTGATGTATCAATCCCCAGACTATGATGAATGGTTTTGGGTATATTTTTATTTTAATCAGATTTTTTTTTTTTTGTTGTTGTTGTATATTAATGTTTTGTGTGGTCTTTGTGACCATTACAATAGTTTTTTATTCTTCAGTATTTCTTACGGGGGTCTTACTATAAAAACCTTCCAAACCTTGTAACCCCATACAAAAAGTGCAGTTCATTCTTAGTCAATAGAGTGCATCTTAACTTGTTAATTTCTGTGTGCCTCTTCATCAGCTTAGAAGAAGACATGTGTGTCTCTTGAGTGGCTGGGCATCTAACTGTTGTATGCCTCATAGCAGTATTTAGCCTCTTCATCTTTTGTATTTAGTCAGAATAACCCCTGTGACTATTGGCCTTAACCCATTCCCGACGGGGGATTTCTAGCCTAGAATGTCCAAATGCCGGGGCGTTCGAATTATTAGGCCTAAATCAATTGAATAGCTGGCACAATACTGTGCCGCCCGGCAACTGGGCTTTTGAATGCGCGGTACACATGCTGTACCACCCGTCCTGTGTGGGTTAAGTTAGTTATCTATTTATCATTGTTTATTTCATTAAGGGCAGTGGAACTGATTATAAAGTAATAGTCCTTGTAGAACAAGGAATTCCTCTTAATTCGCATTTTACTATAAACCTAACTTAGAAGGAAATGAACTAAGCTCATTGTGACAAAAGGCTAAAAGAGATATAAATGAGACTGAATATTTTCACATGAGATATAATTTTATGCATTTTGGGTTACCCCATCTTCATACCAACATGAAGGCGGGGTAACCCGAAACACGTAAATTACATCTCTTGTGTTGTGAAAATCTTCAGTCTCATTTATATCCCTTTAGAAGGAAATGTAGATAAATCCTTTTTCTCTGTTTATTACCACATTTTTTTCAACTAAGATGAGGTAATTTTGGCTCTGCCTGGACATTTCGCCTGTATATTTCAAAGTGTGCAGGCCTAATGCCACAAGCTATTTGTACACTGAGTTGGCTGCCAGCTGCTACACGCCAGTCACCCAGAAAGACGCCCATACAAAAATCATGATGTGGTATTGACATCATGGAAAACCAGCCAAGCCATCGTTATGGGGTTAATATACCCTTAAAAGTCTGGTTACTTATGGTACAATTATTGTTCCACTGTGGCACATACACCTAATGCTAATTAGATATGGCTTACCTTACACACTGCCCTGACTCCCACCCATTGGTTGGACCATTTAGATATTCCATTTTATTATAGATGTTATTTAATTGCCCTTCTTTTCTGTAAAAAAAATGAATTTGAAGAAAAAATCTTGGTGGATGAGGACTTTTGCTTGCTTGTTTTTCTTTTACATTATAAGAATATTAGCTAGCCAGTATTTTTTATTTTGTAATAAGAGTAGATATGATGAAAAATGACGATGAGGATAGTGTTATAACTAAATTGATAGATTAAATACTGTTTAATTGGTAACAAACCCATTTTTTTGTAAAATGCCTTTTTCCTCTTGAGATATATTTAACCGTATCCCGAGGGACCCAGCAATAAGTGGAAACCCCCTACGTGGGGCCTATGCAATATTGCATCGGGAATGTCACGCTGGTGCGTCGCCCTGTCATCAGGCATTTAGCCGTGTCACACAGGTGTGACGCACCATCATCAAAGGGTTAATGAACCATCAAATATTAGAGTGTTGAGCATGCATTAGATAAAGGTATTAAGATTTTGATGTCCTTTTATTTATCATAAAAGCAGTTTTAGTACATATTTTCACTCTGTTTTGCCTGAAAATGTCAAAATTCCTAATAATTGTTTCAGTTCTAGAGCCATGCATTTTTGAACAATTATCAGCCTGCATACATAAATTATTAATGTATGTCTTTGCCTTTCCACTTTATGTAATACATCATGGAGATACCACAAATTACATTAAGATATATTCAGGCACAGTTATGTTTGTTGTTCATTCCCATTTGGTATGTTCTTAATTAAATGAACATATGACAATATATATTCATAATTAGTTTATTTCTGCTTTGGTATCTAGATGTAATTTAGACTGTATATGTTTGATTTCTTGCCAGGAAATGGTTACCTATGGCTTAATATTGTTAAAATGAATGTGATCACTCTCTTTGCAGATGTACATTGAATTTAGATTTTAACTTACAGATTTCTTAGGTCATACCTCAAAATGCTGTTAGATTTCTTTATGACTTTTTATATCTATGATATTTTGATATCTATGGGATATCAGGCAAACCATTGTTTTAGTCAAAGTTCAAATGAATTGTCTGTTTTTGGTAGTATATGGTATGAATTTAAAGATTAAAGTGAACAATGCAGAACTTCTGATGTAGAAGGACAATTCTTGGAATAATAAGGTATATAGGCAAATTGTATTGTTTATATCTAGACGCTTGACCAGCTTTGAAGTACAGTATCTACTCCCTTACCGCCAAAGAGGCAGTGTATATTATTACCTTTTTCGAAGAGAAATTATTAGCATCATTCTGGGATTAAGAGGAAGATGATAGGTCTTCATGATCTTTATATTCATAAGTCCTGTAGTATGCATTGTAAATTTAAAGGGTTTTCAGAAATACCTAATGCAATATATTTTTCAAATTATCATTCAGGATAATAAACAAAAAGAATTACTGACAGTAGAAAAAAAGTTATGTTAAGTAGTGATTATGATATTTTTACGCAGTCTGATGTTTTTATTATTTATTTGTTTTTATTTTATTTTTCTGAACAGCAATATTGTCTCATCATTGAATTGTTACATAGATAAAAAAGACTTTTAAGTAAATCTGATGCTGAAATATTTGTCTTTTATTTTCTTGTTTGCTTTCAATTAAATTGTCTCCTGACGGGTATGTTGTACCAGGATTGCACTTATGCTGCCCCGGCATTCTACCTGCACTAAACCCTGAGTTTGGCCAAATGTTGTCAGCCAGCAAGTAGTTACTTGCATATGGTTATATTTTTCGTATTTATGACCTTATTTATTTGGCTAGATCATTAATTTTGTTATTAAATTCTATGAAATATGTTTTTCTAAGTGGATGAATATGGTTGAATTGAATACCAGCATTGCCATCACCTTGATTGCACAAATTCTCTCATCAGCCATTCTTATATGAGTTTTGCCAATGATGTAAAGGATGTCACTTGCTTGCCTTTGAATTTTTTTATGTGAATGCAAGTATTTATATAGTATACATTTAAATTCCCTTTGATGAATCTAAGAGGTATTATATGATCATATATTTAATTTTTTTTGTTAATCTTTCCAGGACAGGCCACATCTTAAGATGTTTAGCCTGGGCTAAGCATAGTAAAGTGTGTGTGTTTTGTATATTTTTTTAGAGTTATGGTATGATATTTGAGTCTGCATATGAGATGTTATCAGACTGATACTGATTAGCATTTGGTATGATGCCCTGTTTACACAACTTCAAAGAATAAATAGCTTGTAATTTCTACAAAAGGAAAAATACTGACTGCAGAAGGGTTAACATTCTACATGATTGACTTTTTCTGACAGTAAGTATCTAAGTCTGATTAAAAAAAAATTAAGTGAGTAATTTACTTGATTTAACCTTTAGAGCTACTTTGAATATCATTGTCTTCTAGAAGTAGGCATATTTTTGCAAGATTTCAATTTTTATTAATATATTTTTTCATATATTTTGCTGTTGTTATTCTTTTACTCCTTAATGTTGGTCATTGGTGTATAATAGTTCTATGGGATTCTGTGAGTTCTATGAGTTTTCGTTACTGTTAACTTTTTTATTTTAATTTTAATTTTTTGGAATGTAAACTGATATAAATGTGATGGTTTTGCTTTGCTGAGATCTTCTGATTGGGCTTACATTTACTTGGTGTTACTAAGGTATTTTTTATGTAATTTCTGCTCTTTTATGATTTTTTTTTTTGAGATAAGATTGGAGGCAATTTAGATTTGTTGAAGGTATTTGTGAACAACCTTCTCATATCTGTTTCTTCTTTACTTGGCAACAATAGATAAATGGATTTTCATACATTTACTGTTTACTTTTCTGGGGTTTATCATTGTTTTTGTTATTCTATTTGAAATAGTTAATATTAATATATGTTTTTTTCTTCTGCAGGGGAGAGGGTGGAGACAAAGGACTTTCTGAAGCTCTCTTCTGATATGCCCTCCCGTAGTTCCCCTCGCAGTTCTCCTGTGAATTCCCCTCGCAACCATGCCCACCTCTCCCCACTCCTCCTCCCTCCCTCGCCCCGTTCCCCTGTATCCCCCCTTCCGCAGTCCCTAAATTCTGGTCTGCTTTTCTCAAGGAACAGCGGCCAACCTGTGCCCACCCCATCCACCCCTGGCAATACCCCACCTTCCTCCACTGCAGCCTCCTCATCCTCTCCCAATTCTGTGGCCTTTTCCTCTGTTAGCAACTTCTTCTCCACCTCCCTGGCAAACGAGGCCAGACCAGGCACTCCCACCAGCTCCCATGGGCGCAAGCACAACTGGCGCAGGGTGAGTACCCAAGAGAGATTTTTTTTTTCTTTTTTCATCGTTTGGTGTTGGGCAATGGGAGCATGAAAAATATTTTGTAGATTTTGTGTGTATTTTCTTTTCTTGTTTTCTTCTCATTGCATGCTGTAGTGGGTAGTATTTCAGGTCTGTGGCATTCCTACGAAATAGAGTGATGTTGTAAAAATATATTGTCTACCTTTTGGGGGGATGAATGGAATACATACAATATGAAAACAAAAACACTGATTTGTAATTCAGTGGAACTATTAATACCAAATGCAGTTTATATGCTGTCCACAGTACGTTCTGTGAAAGGGGATATTATCAGAATAGGATGTCCTGTGAACACCATGATATGTAGAAATTTGTGATACCATAACAAACTTCTATTGACTAAATAGAGCTTGTATTGTTGCAATATGCCACGATGCACTACACAGAAAGATGCTACAATACTTAGAAGCTTTCTGATACATAATATTAGGTACTGAATGCCATCAATGTTTATATAAAAGAACATTGCCAAAACATGTATTATTTGGAAGATAATTGTATATGGCATTAGGAAAGCTAGAGGGAGTCAGAAAGAGATTCAGAAATGTAGCTTACAATTATTTGATATTCATGTGGGAACAGATGTTATGCAAATATTAGAATGTATGGTAGTAGTGTCATACATATAGTATTTTATGTATGTCACTTAGGAGATGAATCAGTGGTGTATTTTTTATTGAATTTCATTTTGAATTGAGTATATATATATATATATTTTTTTTTTTCTTTCTTTCTTTTTTCTTCTGTTTTTGGAGGATCTATTTGCAATGTCATAGATTGGTTCTGGTGTCCTTCCAGATAGGGTTGTCATGTATATCTGAAACCGTTGTGGGAATGAATACCATTTGATACCGTGTGATTTGCCTGTAGATGTCAGTGTTGATATGGATGCATTTACAGACGCAGTTATTTCTGTTGACAGAAAAGGATACATGGATGTTGAAATTGTATATCCTTTTCTATTAGTTGTGTATTTATCATTAATTTTTTTTCTTTGAATTTAGGAGTAATGTATGAAATTTCATGTTTGTGGTTTGAATGTTGTGAATCTGAGAGTCAAGCTGTGATTGGCACATCATAGTGTTGCTACAGTCTTATCAGGAAGCCTTATTTTATGTGTGCTTCCTCTTTGTATTGGAATGTGTGCAAAAGTATGTGAGAGAGTCCTACATCTCCTTATTTAATCTCACATGCACATAAGTTCTCACAAGCACTCACTAACTCTCATATCTTAGTCTTTAGAGCATCTTCTCACACTCTCTCTTCTTTTCACTTCTCCTTTCCTCTCTCCTCCTCCTCCTCTCTTCCTCCCTCACTCCATATCTCCTAATCTCCCTCTCCTACTCCTTTTCACAACCCTTATTCCCTCCATGTGTTGCTCCATCCATCCCTTCCTCTTATCCTCTCTCCACCCTTCTTCCCTCTCTCCTCTCCCCCCTCTCCTTTACTCCCCTCCCTCTTCTCTCCTCCCTCACCTCTCCCTCTCTTCCTCCTCTCTCCTCTCTCCTCTCTCCTTTTCCCCCCTCTCCTCTCTCTTCATCCCTCTCTCCTCTTTCTTTCCCCCTCTCCACTTTCTTC
>NW_028234410.1:27700979-27703479 GCF_977035675.1 Penaeus japonicus
GGGGAAAGGGGAGAGGGGGCTGTTGTTGTGGCGCAGGTGGCTTTCGCTGGATGTGGGTTTCACGTTAAGGTCGGGGTTGCATGAGGATTGAGGGGTAGGCGAGGCGCGGGAGAAGAGAGGGATTGGCAATTGCGTGCGCGTGTGAACCATACGCGGAAGTTGCAGGAAGAGGCGAACGATGAATAAAAATAATATGAGGCGGGTGGGCGGGGAATGTCAAGTAATGGAAGCGATGGTTTCGGTTTTCTTTGCATAGTTTACCGAGTGCTGCCCCCCACCCCACCCCCACACACATACACCCCTCGAAAGGAACCCCTGAAAAGGCTGTGCATTTATTGCAACTGTCCTGCCATTGACGAAAGCGTCTCGCAATGACACCAAAGCCCAAAGCTTTCACATTTCCCCTGAATGAATATCCTCAATGCGAGCGAGTCCCTCCGACCCCCCGGCCTTGACTGAGTAATGCGATTTTGGGAAACTGACAGGAGTCCTTCGGAGCCAAGTAAGGCAGATCAAGGTGGGTGACATCGTCTCCCTGGGCAGTAGGTGTCTCTCGGAAAGTGACGTGCTTCGAGTGCTCGACACAATTCTCTCTCTCTCTCTCTCTCTCTCTCTCTCTCTCTCTCTCTCTCTCTCTCTCTCTCTCTCTCTCTCTCTCTCTCTCTCTCTCTCTCTCTCTCTCTCTCTCTCTCTCTCTCTCTCTCCCTCCCTCCCTCCCTCCCTCCCTCCCTCCCTCCCTCTCTCACTCTTTTTTTTTTCCTTCTGTCCTCTCCCTTTCCTTCCCTCCTTCTCTCTGCCTCTCTTTCCCTTTTCAATTCCTCCCTCCTTTTTCCACTCTCAATTTCCTTTTCCTTCACTCTCTCATTTTCCTTGTTTTCCTCCCTCCTCCCTCCGCCACTTCATTTTTTTCTTTTGACACTCGCATGCCAAGTGTCTCTTATCTCAAAAACTCACCGTCGCCGCAGTCATTAATTAGCAAAGGATTGAACGGTCGGCCATCGAGAAAGTCATAGATGGCATGGGTCGAAACACGTTCCAAACATGCTCCAAGTTGGATCAAGAGAGAGAGAGAGAGAAAGAAAAAGAGAGAGAAAGAGAGAGAGAGAGAGAGAGAGAGAGAGAGAGAGAGAGAGAGAGAGAGAGAGAGAGAGAGAGAGAGAGAGAGAGAGAGAGAGAGAGAAGGGGGAGGGGAGGGGGGCAATTCAGTTTCCTTTTTAATACGCGTTTTAGCGCCGGGGAACATTGTGTGTTAAAGGCATGGAGAACACAGTTGCCTGTTACAAGGGAATGTCAGCCATGGGTAATGCTTAACACCTGCCACACTTGTCGGCTGATCACGTAACTTTCATATTCTATTATGTGTGTGTGTTTGTACGTATGTATGTATGTGTGTTTGTGGTTGAGTACGTGAGAAGAACAAGAGGAAGAGGGGAGAAGGCTAAGGATGTAAGACTAGCTGCCTGGGACGGGGATTGAAGGGGCGGCCCCGGAAGAGGATTGTCTATCGGAGGGGAAGGAGGGAAGGGAAGGGACGGGGGAAGAGAGGCGGAAATTGATTTTAAGAAGTTAGCCAAATGGTTTTAGGGTCGCCAGGTTGCTGTGTGGCATTTGCAATGGGTGGCAATAGAGATGGATCTGACCGACAGACAGACAAACCACACACCAAACGAGCAAGTAGACTAGCTAGTAGAGAAGCTAGCAAGAAGACAAGCGGGTTGACAGGCAACTAAGTAGACAGAAGAATAAGCAAGTAAGCAAGAAAACGAGTAAACAGGCATGTAAACAACGAATCAAGTAAACAAGTAGATATGTAACTAGATCAGCAAGCAAGCAAGACAGTAAATAAGTAGACAGAAGAGACCAGCAAGTTTGTAAGTCAGTGAGGCAGACGAGCAAGCATTTAACAGCCTCAGCGGCCAGGTTGGTCGCGCCTTCGCCGCCCGTAATGCGCGTGTGGGCGTGGGTGGTGTGTGAGGCTGCCACGGCCGACATGGCGGGGCGACAAGCAAGCCAGCTGGTGCAGGGTTTCCTCGGCCGTCAGCGTGGCTGGGGGAGTGGGGAGGGGGTGTAAAGCCAGAGAGTGGGTGGCAGGGGGAGGGGGGATAAAGCTAGAGAGTGGGCGGGAGGGGGAAGAGGGTATGCGCTTATGGTAGGGGTAGAGATGGGGATAAGGATGGGGGTAGGATAGAAAGGGAGAGAAGGATATGGGGAACGGAGGGGAGGGGGAGGGGGGATGGGAAGGGGAGATTATTATTCGCGGGGGGAGGGGGTCGCAGAGGTATGGATGGGGTTGGTTGAATGAGAAGGGAGAGGGGAGAGAGAAGGGGGAGGGGAGCTTACTATGCGTGGGCGGTAATGTTACACTTAGAGAGAGAGAGAGGTATTTCTGCGTGT
Source organism: Penaeus japonicus (assembly GCF_977035675.1). Classification (NCBI taxonomy): domain Eukaryota; kingdom Metazoa; phylum Arthropoda; class Malacostraca; order Decapoda; family Penaeidae; genus Penaeus; species Penaeus japonicus. The sequence goes on from NW_028234410.1 coordinate 27,703,374, forward strand.
GTGTTTGTGTGTGTGTATGTGTATGTATGTATGTATGTATGTATGTATGTATGTATGTGTATGTCTCTCTCTCTCTCTCTCTCTCTCTCTCTCTCTCTCTCTCTCT
>NW_028234410.1:27710979-27715979 GCF_977035675.1 Penaeus japonicus
CCCTTGAGAGAGAGAGAGAAAGAAAGAAAGAAAGAAAGAAAGAAAGAAAGAAATAGTACATTCGTAGCTGTGCACATATTTCCCCCCTTGCGGATCTTTTTTCTGTGTCAGTTGTGTGACACGGCATGACAGAACCGATGTTTCCCTCCACCCCTGAGCACCCTCCACCCTCCATCCAGCGATCCCTCCTCTCCTTAACACCCCGCCCCCTCCTGTCTTCCTCCCCTCAGCCCCTCTTCCCCCTTGCGACCCTAACCCTCGTACACAGCTTGTCGGTGCACACCCGCGTGCACACTTGACCGCTCTAGCGCAACGGTACTGCGAGTAAGTGGCCAGTCTGTTAGGTGCCTCCCCCGCCTGGCCCGTCTGCCTATACTCTGCCCGTTCATTCCACTTCTCCACCTTCGCCCCTTCCTCTTCCCCCTCTCCCACCTTTCTCTTTCCCCCCTTTTCCCGCTCTCCTCTCGCTCTTCCCTCTCCCCCCTCCCGCCCTCCTTTCCCCTTCTTTCACTCTATTCTCCCCTCTAACACCACCTCCCTCGTAATGGCATCAGTATGGGTCCATTTTTTACCCATTTTTAGGGGGTTTGTTATGTTCGTGATTGGTATGTGATGGCAGCGGTGGTGATGGCAGTGAGGTTGATGGTAATGGAGATGGAAGTGACGTTGATGATGGGGTCGGGGATGGGGAGGGGGAGGGGTGATTTTTAGTGGGTGTGTTTGTGGGAATTTATTGTTTTTTTTATCAATTTTTGTTGTCGTTATTCATGTTGTTATTTTTTCTGATTATTGTTATTGTATTATCATCACCATTATTATCATCAATGTCATCATCACCACTATTATCATCATCATCATCACTAGCATCAACAGCAACATCGTCATCGCCATCGCCATCGCCATCGCCATCGCCATCGCCATCGTTCTTGTCACTGCGTCATTATTGTAATACCTCAACACAGGCTCTTCTTATTATATTCTTGACTATTACTACTGATACTAGTATTACCACAGGTCAAACCACTGTTTCGACTCGCAAGTACCTCTCTCCATCCCTCCGTCCCCCTCTTTCACCCTTATTCCCTTCTCCTTCCCTTCCTCCCTTTATTACATCCTCCCTTCCTTCCTTCCTCTCTCCCCACCCTCTCTTCGTTTTCTCTCTCTCTCTCTCTCTCTCTCTCTCTCTCTCTCTCTCTCTCTCTCTATCTCTCTATCTCTCTATCTCTCTATCTCTCTCTCTCTATCTCTATCTCTCTATCTCTATCTCTCTATCTCTCTATCTCTATCTCTCTATCTCTATCTCTATCTCTATCTCTATCTCTCTATCTCTCTCTCTCTCTCTCTATCTCTCTCTCTATCTCTCTCTCTCTCTCTCTCTCTCTCTCTCTCTCTCTCTCTCTCTCGCTCGCTCGCATTTTTTTCAAGATGCAAGCGACATCCAATGAAGAATCTTATCCCGGGAGGTTGTATAAACGAAAAGGCTGTTTCTTACTGTTAGATGTTAAGAGAAAGAGCGAAAGACCGAGAAGGAAAGAGGACGATGAAGGTATTGTATGATTTTGTTTGTGTACTTTATAGCACGGAAAAAAATACGACAGACAGACAGCGTATCTGTGTATATATACGTACAAGTGTATATACATTTGCTTCTGTGAGTGTCCTCTCTCTTTTCCGTTTCCCACGACACTTACCTTTCCCGTCCTGTTGACTCCTCGCCTCGGCTAGCTGCAGCGCCGCCCTTACCCCCGACCAGCAGACACACACATTCAATCGTACATGAACGTACACGGATGTACACGAACGTACACGAACGTACATGAATGTACATGGATGCACATACAGGCGCAGGCGAACTGACAGACAGACGTGTATATATACACACACCGTTAGCAAAGTTATTGTACCAGTCGTGCCACACCTTATGTTCACGCGGAAATAAAAATAAGAAGATCAAGAAAAAAATATATAGAGAAAGACCCTGAAGGAGGAGAATAGCAATGAAAAAAAAAATAAAGAAAAGGATAGTGATGTGATTTCCATATTTTGTTTTTTGTTTGTTTTTGAAAGGATTAAAAAAATCAAGATTCCGCCATCAGTTCCGTCGCGTTCTCCCGGGGATCCTCCAGAGGCGGCCAGCGACAACTTCTACGCTATAGTAAGTGCTGATCTCAAAAGTCCTCCTCGATATTGGTGTCATTGTTTCGATGAGAGTAATTGTGTACGGGTATGAATGTGTGTCTTTTTGTATGCGTTGTGCATATGTTAGCAGTAGGTAATCAGGTTTGTGAAGTGTGTTTTTCGATCTGTTTTTGCGGTGATAAAATTTAGGACGATATATAAGGAATATATATATATATATATATATATATATATATATATGTGTGTGTGTGTGTGTGTGTGTGTGTGTGTGTGTGTGTGTGTGTGTGTGTATAAACATATATATGCACACACACACACACACACACACACACACACACACACACACACACACACACACACACACACACACACACACACACACAAATACACACACACACACACACACAAATACACACACACACACACACACACACACACACACACACACACACACACACACACACACACACACACACACACACACACACACACACACACACACACACACACACACACACACACACACACATACATACATACATACATTTATATACGCAGACACGCATACATGTGTATACATATGGAGATATAAATAACCTTCATTATGCAAATGTTATAGTAAGATAGATATAATATATGCGTAGATAATCGACTGTAATTATGAGACTCCTACATCTTTTTACAATCCGTTTTTTTCAGTCCAATTTCAGGCTCCGTCACTTTGGAGACCTTTGTTAGTTCGCGGGAGGTGTTATTGTTATTCTTTTGATATGCCAAGGTTGTTTTTTTCTTTGTGTTTCTCCTGTGTTGCAGCGAACGTCGAGTCAAACGTGCATTGTCCTCGTTCTTTTTAGTACTTTGGACACGTTTGTGTGGTCCAATTTCAGGCTCCCGTCACTTTGTGAGACCTTTGATTATTTTCGGCGGAGGGGTGTTTCAGTTATTCTTTTGATATGCCAAGGTTGTTTTTTTCTTTGTGTTTCTCCTGTGTTGCAGCGAACGTCGAGTCAAACGTGCATTGTCCTCGTTCTTTTTAGTACTTTGGACACGTTTGTGTGGGTGAGGGTGTTAGGAGAATTTCAGCTCCGTCTACTGTGGAGACCGTTGTGTAGTTCGCGGGGAGGTGTTATTGTTATTCTTCTTGATATGCTAAGGTTGTTTTTTTTCTTTGTGTTCTGCCTAGTGTTGCAGCGAACGTCAGTCAAAACGTTGGCATTGTCCTCGTCTTTTAGTTACTTTGGACACGTTAGGAACATTGTGTGATTGTGTGGGGGTGTTAGGGGTGTTGTGTGGGTGTTAGGGGTGTAATGTTTGTGTGTGTGTGGTTGTGTGTGTTGTGTGTGTGAGTGTGTGTGTGTGTGTGTGTGTGTGTGTGTGTGTGTGTGTGTGTGTGTGTGTGTGTGTGTGTGTGTGTGTGTGTGTGTGTGTGTGTGTGTGTGTGTGTGTGTGTGTGTGTTTTCACGGATAATTTCTCTCCCTGAAGTGAATCCTCACGCTTTTTTCTCTCCCTTCTTTTTTATTGTCTCTACTGCGTTACACCTGTCGCATTCTTCCGTCTACCTGCTTGTGTGCCCCCTCCCCCCATCCCCTTAGCCCTATCCTTCCTTCCTCCCTCCCTCCTCCCCCCCTTCCAACTCCATAGAGTCTCTTCAAGGTCAGTTTTACCTCCAGGTAAGGTTGGGGGATAGTGGGAGGGGGAGGGGAGAGGAGAGGAGAGGGATTGTCTGGGTGCGACGCAGATATCGGCTTTGCATATCAATGTTGCCAGTCGCGGCGTCGTCCTGTCACCCCGCGGCCTCCGGTGCGTCTGTGACTTACGTCGTGCGTCTTTCTCGGGATCTAGAAGCGGGGAGAGGAGGATGAAGGGGTAGAAGGAAGGAGGAATTGGAGGTAGAGGGAAGGGCTGAGAAATTTGAGTGTGCATCCTTACTTTTCCTGTTTTATTCTACCTCGCTCTTTTTTTTCTCATTTTTATTTTTTCCTATATTTTTATTTATTTATCTGTATTTGGCCTTGTTACAAAAAAAAAAAAAAAAAAAAAATGTTGGGCTTTCGTTCAAGGTCATTTGGGAGGCGGTCGCAACTGGCTGTAGTAGATAAGCATTCCACGTGACGACAGCGGCTTAACATGATAGCATTTACCGCGCGCTCTTATCGGCGTACCCGCGATGTTTTGAACGGAAGTGATTCCCCCCCTCCTTCCTCCCCCACCTCCTATCTGACCTCTATATCGTCATTCTCTCTCCCTTTCCTTCTCGGCTTCTCCCTCTCTCCTTTTCGGCTTCTCCCTCTCTCCTCCCCGTCCTCTCCCTCTCTTCTTCTCGTCTTCTCCCTCTCTCCTTCCCGTCTTCTCCCTCTTTCCTTCTTTTGTGCTCCCTCTTTTCCTCTCGTCTCCCTCTCCCCTCCTTGCCTTCTCCCTCCTCCTTTTCCCCTTTCCCTTCTTTCTCCCTCGCCCTCCCTCTCTCCTCCACCTCTTCCTCCAGCTCCACTTCCACTCTCCCCATTCCCCCATTCCTTCTCCCTCTTTCTTCATTCGTCCTTCTCCCTCTTTCGGCGAATTTGATGTTAAAAACCTGATGGCGCAACATAAAACACATATATGTCAGATTAAACGGTCTTAGGCAAGCGCGGGATTGGGCAATAAATAAACAAAGAAGCAAGAAAAATGAGAGAATGAGTGAGCGACCGTGTGTGCGAGAATGAGTGAGAGGCAGGCAGACAGGCAGGAAGAAAGGAAGGAAGGAAGGAAAGAGAGAAGGAAAGAAGGAAGGTAGGAGAACAGAGACAAGTAAACAATTCAACTCACTGTAAGAAGAAAATCTCGCCCCAACAACAACAAGAGAAGAACAATAAAAAAAGAA
>NW_028234410.1:27720979-27723479 GCF_977035675.1 Penaeus japonicus
ATATCTTCTCGGAATGCCCCCGCGTGCCGAACGATCACTTAAAAAAATCAGAGAAGAAAAAAGAAGAATAAAAGATACTTGAGAGTAATCTTTTAGTTTTCTCTAAATTTCTTCACCTTTGGTCGTCGGAACTCGAGGCCGAGTGGCTTTCGTCTCACTTGCTCTGAGGCGGTGATTGGCAGGGGGGGGGGTCAAGGGAGTGTTAGGGAGAGGGGGAGGGAGAGGGAGTACATGGGATCTTAGGAGGGAGGTGGGGATTGATAGGAATAGATGCACGCGTTTGGGTGTGGGTGTGGGCGGGGGCGTGAGGGCTTAGTGTGCTTGTAAGACTCAACGGGGAGGGGGGCAGGGGACGGGGGAGGAGTCCTGGGCGAGGGTTAAGTGTCGTCTCCTTATTTACACTCTGATTCGCGTTGCCTTCCTCTCTCCCTGCTCTTCTGCTTATCCATTTTCTCCGCCTATCTTCATCTGTTTCTCCTTCTTCCCCTCCTCCTTTCATCGCCATCATCATCATCATTTTTGTAATTGTATTGTTATTATTGTTGATGTGGTTGTCATTATTGTTATTGTTCGATAATGCTCTTGTTATTGACATTTGTCATAAATATTAAGGAAATTGAAGGCATGGAGAGAGAGAGAGATCGAAATAGACGGCCAAAACCGACATGGAGATGAACCAGCAGCGAAAAAAAAAAAAAAAAATCGAGCTAAGAGCGATGAAAAATAAACATAGAATGATAAAGAGATTACAGGACGCGAGGCGAGCATGTAGAAGTAGTTAAAGAGAATGTAAACTACCCTGCGAGGACAGCAGATGCGTCTCGGCGTTTCGTGTCGGTGTTCGTTTCTTTGTCGTTTTCTCATCCTCTTGATTTTGCACTCTTGCTTGAGTTGTTTGCTTGGTTGTTTGCTTTGGTCGCTTTTGTTTCATACATTTTCTTTTTTTTTCTCCATTTCATCTCTTCTTGATTAAGTCTCTTCTTATTTTCTGCTGTCTCATTGTTTTTATTTTCCTATGTTTATCTTCCCCGCTTTATTTGTATATTTGAGTCTTTCGGTCTGTCTTTATTTCCTTCGTTCTTTCTAAGTTTTATTTATTTACTCAACTCTTAATCCGCGTATTTTTTTCTGTCCTACGTTTACCCCATTTTCCCCTCTTTCTCTCTTTGAGTTATTCCCGAAAGAGAATGGAATAGGATATAAAATGCAAATTCAAGATTCGTGAAGTTTTCCTAGATTGTATGATTCTGTTGATTGCATGATTCACACGAAATAAATCATCTGATTGGTTAAGACACTTTGCAAGGAAGGGGGAGGTCTGTTATTGATGACGGAGGAAGCTATTTTCGACTTTATAAGCATAGGGCTTTGGTAATGAATGCTATTGTTCTTTCTTGCCCCCTAAGCTAACCTCCCTCCTCCTCCCCTCCTCCCTCCCTCCTGGCTGGCGGGTTGTGACGGCAAACGAAAGTGAACCTTTTGTTTTGGTATAATTATGACTTTTTGGGGGAGGGCGACGTCGGATATTGTGCATTCACTACGCTTGCATAATTTTCTCTCTTTTTGTCTCTTCTCCCCACTTTCTTGATTCTTGTAATTCATTGTTTTTTTCTCTATTTCTTCTATTTGCTTTTTCCTTTCACCACTACGTTAATTTTCATGGTTGGTTTTATTTTCTCCTGTTATCTATATCGTACTCGCTTCTCGGTATCCTGGCTTCACTTTATCGTATTATCTCGTATTTCATCCGCTTCCCCTTTGTCCGATTGCATGGGGTTGAACACTTGTTGCACGCTCTCTCTCTCTCTCTCTCTCTCTCTCTCTCTCTCTCTCTCTCTCTCTCTCTCTCTCTCTCTCTCTCTCTCTCTCTCTCTCTCTCTCTCTCTCTCTCTCTCTCTCTCTCTCTCTCTCTCTCTCTATTTTCCCTCTCTCTCTATTTTCCCTCTCTCTCTATTTTCTCTCTCTCTATTTTCTCTCTCTCTCTATTTTCTCTCTCTCTCTATTTTCTCTCTCTCTCTATTTTCTCTCTCTCTCTCTATTTTCTCTCTCTCTCTCTATTTTCTCTCTCTCTCTCTATTTCTCTCTCTCTCTCTCTCTCTCTCTCTCTCTCTCTCTCTCTCTCTCTCTCTCTCTCTCTCTCTCTCTCTCTCTCTCTCTCTCTCTCTCTCTCTCTCTCTCCCTCTCTATCTCTCTCATTCCTCTCTTGCCCCTCCTATCCACCCACCCTCTCGCCCACCCCTTGAACACCTGCTCCCGGCAACCCTGGGCTTAGTACCACCTCGGAAGATCGGAAGCGACCCAATACCTTTTCTGTGATGGGTCACGGCCGTCGTGAAGGGGAGGGAGGAGGATTTCGCGAGTGTCACCCCGATACTAGGGCGGGGTCAGGGTGCCTGCGGCGATGGCGTAGGGGCGGAGGGTAGGTTGGGTGGTAGGGTGGAGGGAGATGCCGAGAGAGCAAATGACGCCACGTGTTGCTGTTTTCGTTGCTATTGTTGGG
>NW_028234410.1:27735979-27738479 GCF_977035675.1 Penaeus japonicus
CTTCCCCTCCCCTTCCCCTCCCCTTCCCCTTCCTATCCCTCCTCCCCTTCCTATCCCTCCTCCCCTTCCTATCCCTCCTCCCCTTCCTATCCCTCCTCCCCTTCCTATCCCTCCTCCCCTTCCTATCCCTCCTCCCCTTCCTATCCTTCCTCCTCCTCCTCCTCCTCCTCCTCCTCCTCCTCCTCCTCCTCCTCCTCCTCTCCTCCTCCCCCCCCTTCTTCTTCCTCCTCCTCCTCCTCCTTCTTCCTCCTCCTCCTCCTCCTCCTCCTCCTCCTCCTCCTCCTCCTCCTCCTCCTCCTCCTCCTCACCCCCTCTCCCCCCTCTCCCAGCCCGCTATCCCGGAAGTGTCGCACGCCCATGCCCGCGGAGCATTTGCGTAACCAGTGTATTAGGGAGGTGTGGATGCGGAGACCGAGAGGGGGTGAGGGGGGGAAGAGAGGGAGGGGAGGGCAAGGGGGTTATGGGGTGGGAAGGGGACAGTTGGAAGGAGGTAGGGAAGAGTGTAAGTGAAAGAGGAAGGGGAGGGGGGTAGTAGAATGTAAGAGGAGGGATAGGAAGGAGAAGGAGGGAGAGGGAGAGGAAAAAGGAGGAGGAGGAAGAGGAAGAGGAAGAGGAGGGAGAAGGGAGAAGAGAAGCAGAAAGAGGGAGTAGAAAAAATAAGAGATAAGTAGGAGTAGTAGGATGGAAAATGTGAAGGTAAGTAGGGGAAGAGAGGAACATGAAGACAATTAAGAGGAGAATTAAAGTAACTTAAGGGATGGGAAGGAAAGGTTGAGAATGGGCGTCCCGAATAGACGGATAGCTCTAGGATCTCCTTGGGCTTGATTGAGACGCAGTTGTGGAAGGGGAAGAAGACGAAGGGAAGAGCCAGGAAGGAAGGGAGACGATGATAATGGAATGGTAGATGAAAAGTATTAGGCGGAAGAGGTTAAGAATAGATGGAACGGCTTCGGAATCAGGGTTGATTTAGACTCAAGAGGCTACAATCGGTCTCTGAAATGTATGCATATATGCGCGCATGAATAATGAAAACGGTTGTATGCAAATTTCAGTTTGTAGTTGTGCGTGCGTGTGATTGTTTGTTTGTTTGTTTGTTTGTTTATACGTATGTGTGTATGGCCGTGTGTGTGTGTCTGTGTGATTGTTTGTGTATGTATGAATGGGAATTTAGAGTTGTGTATGGCCATATATATTTGTTTATGTATGATTGGCCACGTGTGGTTGTATGATTGTGTGGATGTCTGAATGTGAGTTTGTACGTGCGTGTTTTCGTACAGGTGTGGGCGCCTCCTCGTGGCCGCCCGCCGCCCGCCCCGTCTCCGGGCAAAAACAAAAGGGCATTTCAACCATACTGTATTATTATTCCGTGTTCTTCAAGGACAGCGGCGACGCATGAGCTTCCACAGGTAAGGGAAGGTTGGGGTGGGGGTGGGGTTGATAGTCCCCGGGCACCCCCTTTTGGGAGATTGAATGGAGTGGCTTAGGGGGAGGTGGTGGTGGTACAGGGGGAGGGGGGATAAAAAGGAAGGAGAAGAGGTAAATATTTACACCACCTTCAACATATTCATTCATCATCATCATCATCATCATCATCATCATCATCATCATCATCACCACCACCACCACACCACCACTACTACCACCACCATCAATTTTCATCAGTTACCATCAATCACTATCAATAATTATCACCACCACCATGGCCATTCTCATTCATCTGTCTTTCTATCTATCTGTCTGTCTGTTCTGTCTGTCTATCGGATGCGAGAGGAGAGTTGCCGTAAGCAGATTGAATGTTCGGTTTGGGATGCTCTTCCCTTTCTCCCTCTTCTCCTGCCTCTTCTCCCTATCCTCCTTACTGTTTCTTTCTCTCTTCCTTTTTTTTCCTCCCCCCACCTCTTTCCTTCCCTCCTTTTCTCCCCCTTCTCCCCTCCCCCTTTCCTCCAGCTTTTGATTTTGTTATAGATTTCTGGCATTTCCATTTCTCTGTCACTGGTAGTCCACGACTGCTGTGCATGACTGGTTAGCGTGTGAAGAGCCCGCACAGCATGAGTGCATGACGGGAAGTGGCTATCATGTCATGGTGTGACTACGCGTGTCCCTCCATGTGCTCCATTCCCCATTCTATCCCCCGCACCCCCCCCTCTCTCTCTCACCATATATATATATATATATATATATATATATATATATATATATATATATATATATATATATATATATATATATATATTATATTTATTATATATATGTTTATATATATATGTTTATATACATATATGTTAATATATGTATATATATATACATATATATGTTTATATATATACATATATATATACATATATATACATATATATATATATATATATATAATATATATATATATTATTATATATATATATATGTATATATATATATATATATATATATATATATATGTATGTATGCATGTATTAACATATATGCATATACATATATATATATATAATATATATATATA
>NW_028234410.1:27740979-27745979 GCF_977035675.1 Penaeus japonicus
ATGTATATATATAATATACACATATTTATATATATATATATATATATATATATATATATATATATATATGCTATATTTATATATATATATATACATATATATGTATATATATATATATATGTGTGTGTGTGTGTGTGTGTGTGTGTGTGTGTGTGTGTGTGTGTGTGTGTGTGTGTGTGTGTGTGTGTGTGTTTACGTTTGGATGATATTTACAGTTCTGAGATAATTGCCAGCATTATTTGCATGGTGGATGCCCTTATTCGAATCCTTGTTTTCGCAGTGACACAGTTTTTGTTCTCTTGCGATAGTCGTTTGTATGCGCGTGCGACGCCTGTAACTGGTGCGTTATATTCAACAAACATAGCGTGCTGCGCGCTGCGGTGCATGCAGGAAGTTGCATTTAATACGGTCAGTATGTGAGAGAAGGAAAGTAACATCAACAAAAAGGAGCAAGAAAAACGAGACTGTGAGGAAGTTACAGCACAAAAAGAAAAGGGAACAAGACATAGGGAAGAAGGGAGATAAACATCCTGATGCAGAAAGAAAGTAGATAGATAGAGAGTAAGCGAGTAAGAGAGCGAGAGAGAGGGAGAGGGAGAGGGAGAGGAAGAGGGATAGGGATAGGAGAAGAGACGAGACAAGAAGAGGGGAGAGGGATAGGAGAGAGAAGAGAAGAGAAGAGAAGGGAGAAGAGGACAGAGACAGAGACAGAGAGAGAAGGGGGGGTAGGGAGTTCTAGTAAGATATAGCGGGGTCTTGCTCTAGGTGAATGTGACGGACGGTTGGGACATTGGCTGACTTGGCTGGCCGGTCGACGGTGTGTCTGAAAAGGGGTGGAGGAAGGAGGTAGGGGAAGGAGGGAAGGGGATGGAGATGGGAGAGGTTGTTAGTATGAATGCCTTTTGTATTCGTGATTGTAGCTTTATTTCTTTATTGATATTATTATATGTTAGCCCCCTGTTCCCATTGCCCCTCTCTCCTACCTCCCCTTGCCCCCCCCCACCCCTTCCCCGGAGGGGAGTACCAAAATCCTTAAAGAAGGGCCGGAGATGCATCGCTCCCCTGGTGTTGCAGGGTGTTGGCCGTAAATGTAACTGGTGACAAAACCAATCTTCAGATTTTTCGATTTTTTTAAAGTGGGAAAGCGTCTGTGAAAAGTACATCAGAGGACAAATAATAATAAAAAAAAAAAAGAGTAAAATTGATAAATAAAGGATAAAATAGCCAATGGCCCCTTGTCGTTCCAATTTAAGCGGTGGATTTTCGGCCTCCTCCCCTCTTCCCTTTGGACGGGTTTCGGTTTTGGTCGGTGGCCGTATATAGTTAGTTAGCGCCGGGTTTCGCTAATCACGCCGATTAACTGGTAATTGACGGGTTGGAGGGGGGTGAGGAGGATTAGGGGGGAGCTTGGAATCATATTATTTTATTAGTGTTCTTTTTTTGTAGCCGGGAGCCACTTCGAATAATTAGATCATAATTTGGCGAGGAGGAGGGGGGAGGAGAGGGGGGCGGGGCACCGGCGGCATCCCGAAATGCAACCTTGGATCGTCCCGCGGGCGACGAGCAGGTGTGTGTGTGTGTGTGTGTGTGCGTGCGATCATACTGACATACTTATGTTCTTGTATTCCCCTTAGGGAGGTTGAGCGAGAGGCAAAAAAGGAGAAGGAAGAGGAAGACTAGGAGGACGGAGGGAAGAGGGAAGTGGGAAATGTTTGAAAGAAAGGGAGCTGGAGAGTACTTTGTACGCCGTAAGGGAGAGAGGGGAGGAAGGAGGAAGGAGGGAGGAGGGAGGAGGGAGGAAGACTCCTTCCAAAGTCAGACGAGGAATTTTGAGAGGTTTATGAGGTGTGAGTAGGAAGTTCTGTTTTCAGAGGAGATGAGTGCGAGACCGGTATTGCCTTTACTCTCTTTTTTTCTGCTTCTTTTTCTCCTCTTTTTCACCTCTTCCACCCGTTCTCCTTATGCTTTGTATTATGTTTCTTCTTTCTTTATTTTACCTTCTTCCTCCTATTCCACTCTCCCTACTTCCTACTCTACTCTTCCTACTTCCTACTCCACTCTCCCTACTTCCTACTCCATCTTCCCTACTTCCACTCCATCCTCCCTATCTCCCACTCCATCTTACTACTCCCTTAAGGGGTGGGTTTATGGGGGGAAGGAGGGCGGGTGGTGAGAATGTGACGTCACTGCCCATTCATAAAGATCGGGAGATACGCACAGGGAGATACGCGATCCGCTAGACGCCCGGCGATCGTAGTTGACAGCCTTTGGTGGGGCTGGTAGTTTCGGCGAGATGTCGGGAAGAAGTGGGACGAGGAGAAGAAGGAGAACAAGGAAGAGATAGGACGAACAGAAGAAAGGAGGAGAAGAAGGAGTATAAGAATAGTAATAATGTGGAGGAGGAGGAGGTAGAAGAAGAAGAAGAAGAAGAAGAAGAAGAAGAAGAAGAAGAAGAAGAAGAAGAAGAAGAAGAAGAAGAAGAAGAAGAAGAAGAAGAAGAAGAAGAAGAAGAAGAAGAAGAAGAAGAAGAAGAAGAAGAAGAAGAAGAAGAAGAAGAAGGATCCGCTGCCGCCGCCGAACGTCAAGAACTGGATCCCTTATTGTTGCGCTGTTGGGCCGCTTGCTTGAAGGCCAATTAGCAAAGGTGCAATTACCCGCTGCTGCTCTCCGGGGAGGCCGTGGCGGGGGTGAGGGTGGGGGCGGGGGTGAGGGTGGGGGCGGGGGCGGAGGGATGTCAGGCAGCGGTCTCGGCCGGCCTGGAAACCAATTAAGGGTCCATTGTTTCTGACTGGGCTGGCGTAAGCAAACAAACAAGGGACTCTCATGCTTGGTCCTGGTCCTTGGGGCTGTCGCTCTGCTAGGCGGGGTTCCGTGCTTCCCTTTTCGGGGCTTTCTGAGTTTTCTCAATAGCTGCCATTCTCCATTTCATCTTCTACATTTTCTGTTTGTCTCTTACTTTTCTTCTCTCTCCTCTTCTTCTTCCTCAACGTATCCCTTATTCCTCTTCCTCCTCCTCCTCCTTTTCTTTCTTCTCTTTCTCTTATCCCTCCTCCTTCTTATATCCCTCCTCCTCCTCCTCCTCCTCCTATCCCTCCTCTTATCCTCCTCCTCCTCCTCCTCCTCCTCCTCCTCCTCCTCCTCCTCCCTTTCCTCCTCCTCCTCCTCCTCCTCCTCCCTTTCTTCCTCCTCCTCCTCCTCCCTTTCCTCCCTTTCCTCCTCCCTTTCTTCCTCCCTTTCCTCCTCCTCCTCCTCCTCCCTTTCCTCCTCCTCCCTCTTCCTCCTCCTCCCTTTTCTCCTCCTCCTCCTCCTCCTCTTCTCCTCTCTCCTCCTCTTCCACCTCTTTCTCCACCTTTGTCCATGACTCCGCTCTATCATATTGTTTTTGTTCACGATTCCATTTTGGTAATCGCCGCCTGGGCCTCTTTTGTGCTGCAGCCTTGATGAACTTTCCGTCGTAATGATTATTACGTTTTTGCTGTATAATGAGTGTATGTTTTTGTTTACGGAGGAAGCTTAACTTTCTTGTTTTGTTGATTGAGAAACAAAACTTTTCTGTGTGTTTGTGTGTGTGCTTGCTTGCTTGTTTGCGTGCTTGCTTGCGTGCGTGTGCGCGGATTTAACCTTAAGAACCCTCAAAAGGACGTCTTGCATCTCACCCACCCAGGTGCATGGATGGCCTCGGGGCCTATTGGGTGGGTGGAAGGGCGTGAGCGTGGGTGGCGGTGGGTGGGGACGCGCTGCGTTGGGTGATTTACCTGTGTTAATTGTTGGGTTGGTTGGGCAGGTGGTTTCTTGTGGTGGAGGGTAGGGGTAGGAGAGGGGGTTTGGGGGAGTAGGGAAAGGGGGGGGGGCAAGGGGTATGAGGGGAGAGAGGGAGGGTGAGATATGGGATGAAGGTCAGCATTTAGGGTGACAGAAGGGGCCAAGAGTGTGATCCATGAAGGATGAGTATTTTTATAAGTATTATTTTGTAACTTGGCACCGCCCTTTTCTTTTCTTTTTTTTACATTTTTGCTTATTTTTTGATTATTACATATTTATTTTTGTTTTGAATATTTATATTTATCTGTTTTATTTTCTGTATCTATTTTGATGGTTTCGGAATGGGGTATAGGGTAACGGTTACGTTTATGGGCATTTAAAGAGGCGAGGGGGGGGAAGGGTTATTCAGGATGAGAGGAAAGGGAAGGAGGTTTTAGGCACGAGAGGGCGTAAGGGCGGAAGAGTGTGAGGGGTGAAAGAGGTGATGGATTAGAGGGTCGAAAAGGAAGGAAGAAAGGAAGGAGGGAGGAGTGTGTGTGGGGGGGGAGGGAAGAGAAAGAAAAAGGGAGGAAGGAAATGTCACGTAACTGTCGAAAGGAAGACAAAAGTTGAGGAGAATGACGGGAGATGGAAAAGAACCGAGAGACAGAAATGATAAGAGGGAGAAGGAATGTCGAGAGAAGATGGAATGACGGTCGAAGGAGAGAAGAAAGAGTAAATGGAGGGAGGGGTAAGGGCGGGAGAAGAAGAGAGAATAAACGAAAATAACAAATAAATGAGAGTGTGTAGAGGAAGTCCGAGGGAAGAAGAAGAGGGAGAGGTCTGGGAGGGGGAAAGGGAGGGTATGAGTAGGAGTAGGGGTGGGGGTGGGATTGGTTGGGGGGATGTGTTTAGGAGTCGATAGTGTTGGATTGTGACCACTTACCCGATGCGTTTGCGAGCTAATGACAGGTCTGGCGATGACTTAGTGGCGTTAAATACTCGGCTCCGATAATTATCATCGACACACCTGAGTGGAGGGGGGGGGGTTAATTAATACCTGATGATTATGACGCGCTTTGGTGGATACCCCTCCGCTTCACCCATCGCTCTCCTACCCTCCCTCCCTCCTTCCCTCCTTTCTCCTACCCTTTCCACCTTCCCTCTCTCCTTCATTTACTTATTGTTGTTATTATTAGTTGTTATTATTGTTGCTGTTATTGTTATCATCATCGTTGTTATTGCCATTATTTCCATTA
>NW_028234410.1:27773479-27778479 GCF_977035675.1 Penaeus japonicus
TCTCTCTCTCTCTCTCTCTCTCTCTCTCTCTCTCTCTCTCTCTCTCTCTCTCTTTTTCGCTTTCTCTTTCTGTGTGTTTGTATGTATGTATGTAATTATTTGCGTACATGTGACACGAGCCAAGTCCGAAAAGGGTACATATTTTGACATTGCGAGGGGAGAAGAGGATAAATATCCCTCATTCTTGACCTAGTTTCTCTTCTCTCTCCCCTCTCTCCACTCTTGTCTCTTGTCTCTTGTCTCTTCTCCCCCATCCCCTCCCACCTTTCATTCACCTTCCATTCCTCACTCTCTTCTCCCTCTCTCTCCATTTTCCTCTCCCCCATTCCCTCCGCCCACCCCCTTTCTTATTCTCATCTCATCTTTATTCTTCCACCGTAACTTTCCTTCTGTCCATTTCCCTCATTTTCTCTCCTCCGATCCCCTCATTTTTTCACCTCGATCCATTCATTTTCTCTCCGATCTCCTCATTTTCTCTCCTCCGATTCCTTCATTTTCTCTCCTCGATCCCCTCATTTTCTCTCCTCCGATCCCTTCATTTTCTCTCTTCCGATCCCTTCATTTTCTCTCCTCCGATCCCCTCATTTTTTCTCCGATCCCCTCATTTCTCTCCTCCGATCCCTTCATTTTTTCTCCTCGATCCCCTCATTTTCTCTCCCCCGATCCCCTCATTTTCTCTCCTCCGATCCCCTCATTTTCTCTCCCCCGATCCCCTCATTTTCTCTCCTCCGATCCCCTCATTTTCTCTCCCCCGATCCCCTCATTTTCTCTCCCCCGATCCCCTCATTTTCTCTCCCCCGATCCCCTCATTTTCTCTCCTCCGATCCCCTCATTTTCCCTCCTCCGATCCCCTCATTTTTCTCTCCCCCGATCCCCTCATTTTTCTCTCCTCCGATCCCTTCGTCCTTAGGGTCGAGTGAAGGCCGCTGTTTAGAGAAGGTGGAGCTGATGGAGGTGTTTTGATTCCGATGGATAGGTGTCGGCACCTGTGCGTGATCGCCCATATATTGGATAAGGACGGGAAGGGGGGGGGGGGTTGTGGGATCGGTGGAGGGGTGGAGAGGTGGAGAGGTGAGGAGGAAGGTAGGTAGGTGGAGAAGGGGGTAGGTTGAGAGAGGTTGAAGTGAGAGAGAAATTCTGAGACGACCTGTTGAATGCTTCGATGCTACTGCTTAGCTACCTGCTGGGTTTGTTATGTCGTATTTTCTTTCTTTCGTTTCTTTGTTATTTTCTCTTACTTTAATACCTGTTCTTTCTGTTTGTTCTTTCCCCTTGTTTGCCTCTCTCTCTCTCTCTCTCTCTCTCTCTCTCTCTCTCTCTCTCTCTCTCTCTCTCTCTCTCTCTCTCTCTCTCTCCCTCTCTCCCTCTCCCTCTCCCTCTCCCTCTCCCTCTCCCTCTCTCTCCTTTCCCTTTTTAACATGATCTATTACAGGGTTGCAAAAGGGAGAGGTAGAGGAGGGGAAGGAAAAGGGCGTAGCGACCAGCTTCTATGGGCGTGGATATATGGGCGGAGGGGACCGGCACAGGCATGGGGCGCGGGCTAGGAAGTGAAGCTCTTGCATACCGGAGTGGTATAGAAGGCGGTACTTAGGGGGGGGGTGTACACTAGGGAGAGGAAGGAGGCACTGTGGGGTATCTACCCCTTCTTCTACCCCCCTCCCCCTCTACTCCTCCCATATCCCTGTCTAGAAGGTATAATAGGTGCGGTAAGAAGTAGGGGAAGGAAGGAAAGAGGGAGGGGAGAGGGGCATGGAATAGAGGGGGGGGGGGGGGGTAGGGCTTCGCGGTAGCTGGCGTTGGCGACAACAGGAGCAACAACAACGGCGAGAGTGATGGGGAAAAGGGTGGGCGTGAGACAGCAGGGTGGGCGGCCAGCATAAACACGATGTCGCGACAGGAAATGACTCTAGAACCCCTCCCTCCCCTTTCATTCCCTCCTTCCCCATCCCCTTCTCTTTCCCCTCTCACCCGTTCTCCTACTTTACCCCCTCCCCCTTTCCCCCCTTCTCTCTCTCTCTCTCTCTCTCTCTCTCTCTCTCTCTCTCTCTCTCTCTCTCTCTCTCTCTCTCTCTCTCTCTCTCTCTCTCTCTCTCTCTCTCTCTCTCTCTCTCTCTCTCTCTCTCTCTCTCTCTCTCTCTCTCTCTCTCTCTCTCTCTCTAGGAGGAGGGCGCGTGGGTGATGGAGTGGGCGAGGGAATTAATGTATTTGTGGGAGCTCTCGTAAAGGGGAGTGTGTGTGTGTGTGGGGGGGGGGGTTGTCCTGTTTCGGTTGACATTTCCGAGGAAAAGGGAACTATACAGAAGGTTACCGAGGCAGGTGTTAGGTAGCCGTTAGGAAGGTGTTAGTGGCTTGGGATGGTTGATTAGTGCAGAAGAAATTTGTATATGGCTTGTTTATGTATCAGATGTATGATCTTTCATCTGTTTTATGTTTTAGTAAATATTGAGGTACGAATTTTAGGGCTGGGTAACGATATTAACAAAACCTTCTGATAATGCAGCTCTTCAGTTGGCCGAGGTTGGGCGGGAGGGAGGAAGGGAAGGGGGGCATAGGAAGAACACAGTAGGAGGTATCGAGTGTTGCTACGTTGAAATAAGGTTGCAAGGCCGCCGTGCTCCCTGTTGGTGGTTGCGATGGGCGTGGGTGGAAGGACGGAGGGAGGGGAGAGAGAGAGAGAGGTGTAGGAGTTTTCAGCTTTCGTAGAAGGCATTCGGTAATGTTAGATGGCAGAAAGGGCGTGAGAGCATGACGAAAACTTATATTGGGTTTCGTGAGCCGCGCGTATGCCCCGCCCCTTCCATCTCCCCCCTCCCCCATTCCCTAGTTCCCGTATTACTTCCACATTCGTGCATCTACCTCATGGACGGTCATGGACGCCGGATCAGGGCCGTGACGGCGAGGCATGGGCGTGAACGTAGGGAGGCGCTGGAACGAGGGAGAAAGGGAGGAAAGTAAGGGTACGTGGAGGTAGGGAGAGAAGGAAGGAAAAGAGGGGTGAGTGGAGGTCAAATATAAATAGGGGATGGCGAGGGAGGTAAAGAGCGATGGGTCGCAGGAGAGGTTGAGGAGGAAAGACGAATAGAGTGGGGATGGGGAGGTAGGTGTGGGAGAATAGGCGGGGAGGGATAGGGAATGAGGAAGGTCCGTTTGCAGCGCCACTGGCTTTTGGGGTTGTCAACATCACCCGTCGGCGCCGCTTGCCTTGTTTAGCGAGCCAGCGTCGATGCCTGCAGTTTAATGTCGATTTTATGGGCTTTTGGAGGAGCTGGCGAGGCGGTTCGATTAGTGGGCGGCGAGTGAGTGAAATAGAAATGACAGAGTTAGAATGAAGAGAAGGAAAGGAAGGAAAGAAGAGAACCAAACGTAGATCAGGAAAGACAGAAACGGGGAAGGGATTTTGTGAAAAGGAGAAGGGAAGGGGAGACGAAAACTAAATAAAAAAAACGAGAGGCATCAATTGGAAGAGGGTATAAAACCTGTAAAAAAAGGCACAAGGAAAGAAAACAGATAAATACTAGGCACGACGTTAATGTATATATATGACCAGGAACTCCTCCCTGTACCTCCCTCCTCTCCTAACAGGTGGTGTTCAAAGACCTCTGCAAGGAAGGGTTCCTGTGCTCTCCGTGTGCCTTTAGTACCGCGTAGGATGGAAACGAAGGACATTGACGTCGAAGGAAACGTATCGTAGGTTTCGTTGATGAAAGGATTTTTTTTTCTATCCGAAATTTTGTATGCCATCTTTGGGGTCTTAACGAGAAAATTGGGAGATCGTGGCTCGATTGCATCTTTATGGTACTGTGACCGAAAAGGGAGATAGAGAAAAAAAGTGAAGAGAGAAAAAAATCATGCCTTAGAAGGGGGGTAGTGGAGGCCAAACTGCAGTGTGCAAGTACATAGCCGCCCTGCCCAATGCGCCTACGGATAGCTTGGCCCTGGGGGTGAAAAGGAGGAAGGCGAGCTGGGGGATTGAAGGTACAGAGTGTATATGCATGTGTGTGAGTGCGTGTGCGTGTGCGTGAACATGTGTCTGTGAACAAGTTTGAGGATGAACTGTCGCGTTTGCGGGTAAATATGTGTGCGTATGAATGTATGTCTGTGTGGGTGTAGGTGGATTGTTGCCGCAGCAGTACCGGGCCTTGTGCCATGACTCATACTTCTATTATGGCCCTCCTTACACCCGCCGCCGTCTCGCTTCGTGTGTGCGTGTGCGTGTGTGCATGAGCGTGTGCGTGTGTGTGTGTGTGTGTGTGTGTGTGTGTGTGTGTGTGTGTGTGTGTGTGTGTGTGTGTGTGTGTGTGTGTGTGTGTGTGTGTGTGTGTGTGTGTGTGTGTGTGTGTGTGTGTGTGTGTGTGTGTGTGTGTGTGTGCGCGCGCGCCCATGAATCATGTGTACGTAGATGTTTGTGCGTGTAAGCATACATGTTTTTGAGTGAACCTCAGCACGTGTGCTTTTGTCTCGCTCGTGTGCGCGCCCTCCTCGGGTAGATGAATCAATTAGCAGACACGCAGGAAAGGCTTGCGTTCCTTGGCCTACTTTGCCCGGATTTGGATGGAGGCGTCTCGTCCATGAGGCCTTTAAAAGTGGGAAGAGTATTTAGGAAAGAAAACGAGGGATTAGATAGAGAGGGAGGGGGAGAGGAAGGGGGAAGGGGGAAGGAGGAAGGAGAGAGGAGGGAGGGAGGGATGGAGGGAAAATAGAAGGTCAGATTAATTGTAGAAGTGTTGCGGTCTTCTACGATGGATTGATGGATAAAAGAGAAAGTAGGATGGAATCATTGACAAAAGAAGAAAAACAAAACGAAAGTAAAAGCAAAGCAAAAGGAATGGATGTAGAAGGAAGGAATAAGAGAAAGAAAGAGATGGGTATACGGATAGGGATAGGGTAAAGGCAGAAGAAGGGTAGAACGAATCCGAGGGTGATGACCGAGATGGAAAGAGTGGGAGTGACGGAGGCGGGGGGGGGGGGGTCTTGGCAACGACTATGAAACCTTGTATTGG
>NW_028234410.1:27788479-27803479 GCF_977035675.1 Penaeus japonicus
AGGAGGGGAGAGAAAGTAGGAGTGGGAGAGAGAAAGATAGAGAGATGAATTGTTTATACTTTACTCCAGTACTGGGGAGGAAAAAGGGTGTGAGGGGTGTGTGAGAAAGAGAGGGGGAGAGGGAGTGGGGAAAGTGGGGGCAGGAGGTGAGAGACGACATACTTCATAACTGCGACCCGTGGGAAGATATGCCGTGGGGAGGACGTCCGTTATGATGACGGGCTGCTACCCACTGTTCGACTATAGAGGCGACTTGAAATTCTTGCACACGTGACAAAGAGTATGCACCGAGCTGACATGGAAGGTTCAATATGTCGAAGAACGTCAGGGAAAATATTTCTCACTCATTCACTCACCCGCCCACCCAACTGATCACCAACTCGTTCACTCACCCAACCAACCAACAACCGACAACTCATTCACTCATCCAACCACTAAATCACTAATTCACTCACTCATCGTTCTTTCACTCACCCATCTACCCACCTACTCATCCACCCACCCAACTAATCCACCCACCCAACTACTACTTACTCACTCATCCAACTACTAAGTCACCTACTCACTCACTCTCTCATCCAATCACTAAATGACTCACTCACTCACTCATCCACCCAACCAAACCACTCACACACTCACTCACTCACTCACTCACTCACTCACTCACTCACTCACTCACTCACTCACTCACTCATCCACCCAACCAAACCACCAGATCACTCCCTCACCCTTACTCCCTCCCTCACACATTTATCCATGGTCAATCCTCTGTTAATCAGCTGCAAGTAGCACACACTCCCACGTTCACGGGCTTTGCGAGCAGCGGAAAGCAGAAGCAGAGCAGCAGAACCTTGAAGTTTTTTAACCTACTTAAAATGTGTACAATATCTGCTCCCGAAGCCATTAGCGCTCTTCTCTGGCGGGGCGGGAGATTATTACGGCCGTGCACGTTCTCCCTCCCGTTCTCCCTCCCTCCCTCCCTCCGTCTGCTGACCTCTTTGGCATCCGTTTGGCACCCGGGCAATCTGCTGGCACCCTCCCGCCCTCATGCTGTCCCTACTCCCCTCACTCCCTTGCTGAAAGGGAGAGTTGGGTAGGGCTTGTGGGTAAGAGATGGGAGGGAAAAGGAGGGAGGTTTCATGCCCAGGGTGAGGGACATATAGGAGGGGGGGGGTGAAGGGGGTAGGGAGGGGAGAGTGAGTGTATGGGGTGAATTATGAAATCGTGCGGTGGGGAGATTGCTTGAATTCTGGGGAGACAGCGAGGATTTGTGTGTGGGAGAGGCGAGGAGAAGATTTGGATTTTTTTCCTTATCATTTATATATTCATGTTTATATATATATATATATATATATATATATATATATATATATATATATATATACATATACATATACATACATATACATATACACATATATATTTATATGTATGTATATATGTATGTATGTATGTATGTATGTATGTTTATTTTGTTTTCTTTTCCTTTCGTGTGGGTGTGATGGCAAGGACTCAAGAAACCACAGCTTGATGATAATACTACCGGACATTCCATGATATTTCGATCTGATTCTTTTTTTTTAAGATTTCGCTTTTCGCAGAACGAATCCAAAGGTTACTTACGAAATCTTCCATTTGAAAGGGGATGAGGAGGCGCCGTATCAGCAAGCACTAGTTTGGGGAAGCAGAATTTTTGCTCTGTCTTGCCTTCCTTTTTTTCTTCTTTCTTTTTCTTGAGTGCGTCTTTCCTTTTTTTTCTTCTTCTCCACCCCCCGACCCCCTCCACGCATTATAACCTAGATCGTGTCTTGAAATATCGGCGTCGCCTTTCACTTTGGATTCCTTGTTTATCCGATGTTTGTTGTGATTGGAAGAAGGAGAGAGTGACGCCATGCATCCCCCCCCCTCCCTCGCCCTTCCCAAATCCATCTACCCTCCCTCTTCCCCTCCCCTTCCTCTCCCTCCCCTTCCTCTCCTTCCTTTCCCTCCCCTTCCTCTCCCTCGTGTGTGATTGAGGATTGAGTAATAAAATTGTTCGGGAGAGGTGCTAAGTGTGGCATCGCCTCAACCGTAAGGAGGGAAGGAAGAGGAAGGAATGAAGAAGAGGTATGGGAAGAGGAAGAGGAAGAAAGAAAAAAGGAGAGTGAAAGGAGTAAGGCAGGCAGACAGAAAAGGAAGGAAGAAGAGGGGGTCAAGCAGAAGATAGAGACGGAGAACGTGAAGGAGGAGGAGGTGGGAGGCGTTGGCATAGTACATCTCCAAATATTATTGTTCTGAGGGAGATACTTCCACTGTTATGCTGGATAAAATGCTGCTTCGTGTAAATAGCTGTAAATCTCTCTCTCTCTCTCTCTCTCTCTCTCTCTCTCTCTCTCTCTCTCTCTCTCTCTCTCTCTCTCTCTCTCTCTCTCTCTCTCTCTCTCTCTCTCTCTCTCTCTCTCTCTTTCTCTCTTTCTCTCTTTCTCTCTTTCTCTCTTTCTCCATCTTTCTCCCTCTCTCTCTCTCTCTCCTTTCTTTCTCTCTTTCTCCCTCCCTCCCTCCTGCCCTCTCCCCCTCCATCCATTCATCCATCCGTCCATCCGCCCATCCATTCTGTCATATAGTTAAGTTCAGCATGTGTTTAACCGTGAATGGTGGTAGTAACTGACCAAAAGCGTATATATGTTATCTCCGTGTCTGTCTAGATTTCTCTTTATGTTTCTACCTATTATCTATCCGTTTATATATCTATACATCTTTACATCTATACATCTATACATTTATACTTCTATACATACATCAACACACACACTCACTCACTCACTCACTCACTCACTCACTCACTCACTCACTCACTCACTCACACACACACACCAAAGACAAGCATTCATACATACGGATGCATGTATGTATATCCATATACATACTGTACGATGCATATATATATATATATATATATATATATATATATATATATATATATATATATATATATATATATGTATATATATATATATATATATATATATATATATATATATATATATACATATATATATATATGTATATATATATATATATATATATATATATATATATATATATATATATATATATATATATATATATATATATATATGTACCGTGTAAACATACACAAGTATATATTTTTAGTTCATGCAATTGCGCATATTTCTGCATGCATTGCAAGTGCCAATTTCCCAGCGAGCGACAGAGGCGCACTAGAGCGCAGGGATGTCTAAGGCTGGTTCGGCCGGCCCGGGCCATGCACACAGGTTTAATATGGTAACACTTGAATGGAATGCTATTCAGGGACACCGAGTTCTTATCCAGTTGTGCTCGCTTGGACGTGCAAGCCGGCCGCTGAAGGAGAATTTAAGTTTTTCTCCTCGCTCTCTCGCTCTCTCAATCTTTCTCTCCCTCTGTCTTTTTGTCACTCTCTTCTTTCTTTCTTTCTTTCTTATCTTGCTTAACTTGTTTGGTAGCGCCTTTTCACTATACAACTATGGTAGGGGAAACGTACGTCATGGCCTCAGTGTGGCGGGGGCTGTGTGGGGTGTGTGTGCGTGCGTGCGTGTGTCGTTGTATTGTGTGTGTGTGTATGTATTGTCCTGTATGTAGTGTTATGTGGTAAAGTATTATGTATATATATATTATATGTATGTGTGTTGTGTCTTTATATGTGTGTTGTATGTTTGTTATCCTTTCTGTGGTGTTGGGCTCGCCAAGGAAACTAACTACCACTATCAGCAAAACAACCACCTGATTCCACTATCAGAAGTGTTACAATATCTACAGTCTACCATGCATGCTTTTCAGTAAGTCATATACCAAGCATCACCAGTGTAGGTGGGATGATCTCTCGTGTCCATGAGGTATTAGTATTGCGCAGTGTCATATATGTCATGATATTTCATTGAACCCCATGATATTCGTCCGAACACACACAATACGGTCCGGTTACTTTTCCTACTTTTTTTACCGAGTACGCGTTGTATTGCTTTGTTTTATTGCTCTTCGTTCGGCGTCTCGTCGTAAACTTCATCTCCCCTTCATCACCCTAGCCCAACAGCGACCCACCTCCCCCACCATCCCCCTTAGCATGTGCCACGTGTGTGATTTGCGTGTGTTGCGCTAGGTGCGCGTAAGCTCGTCCCTTACGCCCACCTTGTGCCATTTTGATATCGAGTCACGACCAGTCCTGGGTGTCGGTGACTTTTGAAACACAAACCAAAACCATCAAACTCGTTCTCACTTTGTCCCATCTATTACTGTCCTACAACAATGCTTGAGCTGTTTGGGATCGCCACTTCACGTGGTGGGCGGGAGGGGGAAACGTACGTCAGGCAGCGGTGTCTGTGTTGTGAGTGTGTGCGTGCGTGCGTACGTGCTTGTATGTGAGTGTGTATGTATGTATTGCATGTATGTATGTATGTATGTATGTATATATGTATATATATATGTATGTGTATTTGTTTGATTCTGTGTTTGTGTGTTTGCTCGGGCCTAACCTTTCTGGAAACCGCCAAGAAACAACCACCTGAAACCTCTATCAGAATTTTACAATATCTCAGATTAGGACGAAGGTGTCCCTTTCATACAGTCATACCATGCAATTCACCAGTGGACCGGATGACATGACCTTGTGCGGTGAGGTATGCATATCTCTTGTGTCATTCATGTCTTAGTATTGCGCATCTGTAACCCCCATGATATTCATTGAACACACAGGTAATTCGGTCCGGTTACTTCTGCTTAAGAAATCAAACACGACGCGATTGTTACCGAGTTGTTTTATTGCTTCTTCGTCTGCGTCTCGTTCGTAACTTCATCTCCCCTCGTTCACAGCTTCATCTCCCTAGCCATCTCGGACCCACCTCCCTTAGCATCCCAGCCACGTGTGTCTTTGCGAGTGTTTGTCTTAGGGTGCGCGTCTCTCGTGTGAAGACGCCCTTGTGCCACCTGTGTTGATTCTTGATAACGAGTCACGACCAGTCCTGGGTGTCGGTGACTTTTGAAACACGAAGTGGCAACTCGTTCTCCCCTTCCCTCCCTCTCTTTCTCCCTCCCCCTCCCTCCCTCCCTCCCTCCCTCCCTCCCTCCCTCCCTCCCTCCCTCCCTCCCTCCCTCCCTCCCTTCCTCCCTCTCTCCCCCCCTCCTCTTGTCCTCCCACGTGGTGTTGTCGCCTTGGTGGTTTGTGCAATACTGTCTTTGTTTGCTGTGCTTGTTTGGATTTATACGACCGTGCTTGGATTTCTTCTGTTGTCAGTTTTGTCATAATATTTCGGTTCGGTTGTCTGTGTCATTGATATTCGATGTTTGTTAATTTTTTTATGCGAATTGATGCAATTTCGAAATGCATTGTCGGAAGTCATTCGTGGAATATTAAATTTGTCTTAGACAATTTACCAGGGGATCTTACGTTCGAAAATGGGTGTAAGTGTGAATTTGAGTATTTACCAGGGGACCATATGTACGTTTTAAAATGGGTGTGAGTGTGAATGTGAGTGTTTCTACATTTGTTTGTGTGTTTGTGGGGGTTGGTTACGGTTTTGTGCTTGTATATGTTGCTTGCTATGCAGGGTTCGTACTTTATGTTGAGATGGATTGGGAATACGCCCGTACGTGTATGCGTTTCATTAATTTCCTTGTCCGTGAGTTCATATGGGGACGGCAGGAGGGAAGGGGAACAGGGTCAAAGGTCAAATATTGGAGAGATCAGATGTATCTCAGGTTGCTTGCGTTGTTTCAAATATCCCAGTTCCTACCCATCCTTCCTCTACCTTACCCCTACATACTCTCCTCCCCCTCTTTTCCCTTCTCTCTCTGTCTCTCTCTCTCTCTCTCTCTTTCTTTCTCTCTCTCTCTCTCTCTCTCTCTCTCTCTCTCTCTCTCTCTCTCTCTTTTTCTTTCTTTCTCTCTCTCTCTTTCTCTCTTTTTCACCCACCCCTCCTATCCCTCCCTCTTTCCCCTACACCCCTCCTCCTCTTCCTCCTCCTCTTCTTCCTCCTCCTCTTCTTCCTCCTCCTCCTCCTCCTCCTCCTCCTCCTCCTCCTCCTCCTCCTCCTCCTCCTCCTCCTCCCTCTCCTCTCTTTCCTTTCTGCCCCCCCCCCGCATCACCCCTTACCCCGCTCCCCCCCTCCTTAGGCGGTCTTGCGTAACGAGATGAATTTTTTTTCTGTTTATTTCTGTGACGTCTGTTTTTTTCTGGTCCTTTCTCTTCCTTGTTTACATTGCGTTATATTTATCGTTGTCTTTGTTTTGATCGTTTTTCGTCATCGTTTGCTATATTTTGCTCTTGTGCTGTAACTGTTCTTGTTTTTGTGGTATGTGCGCGCGTGTGTGCGTGTGAGTGCATGTGTGTGTGTTCATGTGTGGTGTGGGTATGTGTACATATGATAGTGTGTGCAAGTGCTTACTAAGCGCGAGTAACAAGGTGTTACTTGCAGGTGAGTGTTGGTGGCGAGTAAGTTGATTCTTATCCCGGCGTCTCAGCACACGTGTAAGGTGATCCTGGGAGAGAGGGAGGGAGAAGAGAGGGAGTGGGAGAGGGTGGAAGGAGGGAGAGAGGTAGGTAGTAGGAGGGAAGGAAGAGGTGGGAATAAAACGAGGAACAGAGAAGGGGAAGAGGAGAGAGGAGAAAGAGAAAGGGAGAAAACAAACATACAGTCAAATCGTGAGTGGGAGTGAAACATACAAGGAAACATTCTGACAAAAAGGCAAACAGACCGAAAGTAACCGAACAGAGTCGACCTGAAGCACGAGCCGCCGTTCGTTTCGCACCGGAAAATGCGAAACAAGCAAAGCCGCTGCGCATAATTGCACCTGCGGATCGGCGGCGGCGGCGGCGGCGGCGGCGGCGGCGAGGAGGACTTGGCTTCTCGGGAGGAGCTGTCGGAGACCAGGGGGCGGATCTCTTGTTTCCTTCTGTTCTTCGCTCTCTTCCTGTTCCACTTGGACTTCCATCTTACTTTCCCTTCGATTCTTCGGTCTCTTTCTCTATTTCACTTTCTCCTCTTCTCTTTTTCTTTTTCTTTCTTTTTCTCTTTTCTTTTTTATCACTCTTTCTCAGAAAGACGTATTAATTAGAAAAATAAAAGACATGGTAATTAGAAAAATAAAACAAGACATGATAATTAGAGGAGGAAGAAAAAAAAACATGATAATTAAAAAAGAAAAGCAAACACAAAGACATGATGATTACAGGAAGTGAAAAAAATCAGATAAAGAACAAACATGACCCTGGAATACCAGAGCGTGAGTGAAGACGGGGAAATTATTGAAGGAAATAGAAAAATCGAAGCTGAAGGAAAGAAGCAGAAAGGATGCGGACCGGAAATGATAGGAATATGTCAGAATTGATTGATTGATAAAGAAAAAAATAATGAGGGAAGATGACAGAGGGGGAAAGTTTGATTTTTAATGGAGTTGGGGAAAAATTGAGAGTGAGAGTGGATTGAGTAGGAA
The DNA here is from genome assembly GCF_977035675.1 of Penaeus japonicus. NCBI lineage: Eukaryota > Metazoa > Arthropoda > Malacostraca > Decapoda > Penaeidae > Penaeus > Penaeus japonicus. Next base: position 27,795,947 of record NW_028234410.1, read on the forward strand.
GGACATGTAATAAGATGAAGAATGGAAGTTGAATGATTAAAAGAAAATCATGCAAGAAAATAGAGCCTGAAAATTGATTGAGTATAAATATGTATATTTTTTAAGGAATTAAAATGGATTGGATTGAGACCAAGAGTGGATTGAGTATTAGGAAAAAGAGAGAAAATAGAGAATGAAAGGGAACGGGTAAGAAAAAGAAGATAATAAAAGTGTGAAGGACGAAGAAGAGAAAGGAAGAGAAGAGAATCATGAGGGATTGAAATACATAAAATGGAAGGGTAATAAGAGAATGAAAAGGTGCGAGGGAAGAGAAATAAGTTTAAAAGACATGAACCAAACAAACAAACAAAAAAAGGCACAAGTGTGGCGTTTAAGGTGAACCCGCAATTTTTTTTGTTTTCCTTTTCTTTTTTTATGTTTCTCTCTCTCTCTCTCTCGCTCGCGAACCGCAAAATAGGTGTGTGGAATTTTCATCTCTTTTTTTGTGGCTATGTTATTTATTTATTTATTCATCTTCATTTTTTTCTTTAGCTATTACGTGAACCCTCCTTGCCTCTCACCGCGGCTCATCTGCCCATCTGGCGCCCGCTGACAGGCTGAGGGGCGGGGAGCCTTTTTTCTCTCTTGCTCTCTCTCTTTCTTTTCTCTCTCTCTTTCTTTCTTTCTTTCTTTTTCTCGTTATTTCTACATTTTGTACTTCATATTGTCCTCTCCTCCTCCTCCTCCTTCTTCTTCTTCTTTTCCTCATTCCTCCTTCTTCTTTTCCTTATTCCTCTTTCTCCTCCTTCTTCTTCTTCTTCTTCTTCTTCTTCTTTTCCTCATTCCTACTCCTTCTTCTTTTACTCATTCCTTCTTCTTCTTATTATTATTTTCCTTATTCCCCTCATTCTTCTTTTCCTCTTTCCTCCTCCTGCTCCCCCTCCTCTTCCTCCTCCTGCTCCCCCTCCTCCTCCTCCTCCTCCTCCTCCTCCTCCTCCTCCTCCTCCTCCTCCTCAGGTTTATATGACGTGAGCGACCTTATAGAGGTAGGCGGGAATAGGCGCGCGTAGGTGGGTGTGAAATAGGTTTATACATGTTTTTTTTTATTATTATTATTCCCAGTCGCCTAGTCTCTTTGTGTCTCCTCTTTCTGTCTTGCCTCTTTTTTTGTATTTTTTATCTACGCTTTCTCTCTCTCTTTTTTATATCTTCCCTCTTTCGCTAATTCTTTCCCTTATTCCCTTATATATCCTCTCTGTATCTTCATATACCTTGGTTATAATATTGAGTGGTTGAATGAGAGAGAAAGCGAAAGAGAAATAGAGAGAGAAAGACGAACGAACAAAAATAAGAGTAAAAACTGCTTAAGACGGAAGAACTGGAGAAGGAGACTTACTTCCTCTCTGCCGTGCCATGCTATGCCATGCTCTCAGATCGCATGGCAGGCAAGATAAACTGGGCCTTCATGAGGTCATCATTGTTAGCGTCGCTCGGGGCTGAATGCGAGCACGGGGGAAGGGGGTGGAGGAGGAGGGGAGGGGGAGGGATGGGATGGGAAGGTTAATGGGTAAAGGGTTGGGGGAGGGAACAGGGGAATGGGTAGGGGAGGAAGGAGTGGGTTGGTGGGTGGTGGGCACTGGGCAGGGGAAGGAGTGTTTTTTAGAGGGCATGAGTAGGAGGGGAAGGGGGAGGAGAGAGTAAGTGGATAGTGGGGGTTAGGGGCACTGGAAGGTCATATTCGTTACCACTTAATCTGAGAGGTCGTTTTGAAAAGGTCAGTGTTACATTCAAGAATAGTAACACCTCTTTTTTTTGTTTGTAGCGCGCGTGTATGTGTGAGTGTGCGTTTGTGTGACTCCTCGTATTACGTCATCGAGTAAACACATTATCGAGAGGGTTAGTGTCTTGGCTTGAAACGGGGGTTGGGGGTATAGTAGGAGACAGAAAGACAGAGAGAGGGAGAGAACAGAGAGACAGAGAGAGAGAGGGAGAGACAGAGAGAGAGAGGGAGAGACAGAGAGAGAGAGGGAGAGGGAGAGGGAGAGACAGAGAGAGAGAGGGAGAGACAGAGAAAGAGAGAGAGAGAGAGGGAGAGACAGAGAGAGAGAGAGAGAGAGAGAGGGAGAGACAGAGACAGAGAGAGAGGGAGGGAGGGAGAGAAATATGTAGAGAAAGAAAGACTAAGAGCGATATGAGGTGTGGCTTGGAAAGACGGAGGCTGGGTGGGGGAGGGGATGCGAACCGTGACGCGACCACTCAGCTGACCCATGACGTCAACTTCTCATTCCCTCTCACCCCCTCTCCCTACCCCCTCTCCCTACCCCCTCGCACTCACGCTGTCTGGAGAGGTAAAGCATCAACAGTGTCTTCAGCAGTTGTTTATCTCTCGTGTTGGGACCAGGGGGGGGGGGAGCGATCTCTTCCTTCGCCTTTCTTTCTGTCTGTCTGTAGATCAGGCTGACTCTTGTTCATCTCAACATTTTTTCTTTCAAATGTTCTCCTTTCTCTTCCTCCTCCTCTTCCTCCTCCACATAATTTTCTTTTCTCCTCTCTCTCACCCCCTTACTCTTCCTTTTCCTCTTCCTTCTCCCCTCTCCTCTCCTCTCTTCTCTCCTCTCTTCTCCTACCCCAACCCCTCCTGCTTTCCTACCCTACCCCCTCTCCTTCTCCTACTCTACCCTCTCCTTCTTTCCTGTCCTACCCTCTCCTCTCCTCTTCCACCTTATCCCCCCCCCCCTTTCCCTCCGAACAAGATCGGGCGCGCGTGGAGAGCTTTCGTGAATGGCCCGCTCTCGGCTGGCCATGGCGCCGACGAATGATAAGGAGAGGCGCTCGGCGGGAAAGGACACGGGAGAGGGACGTTTGTGATCTTTCATTGCGCCGTAGTATTGCGGCGAAGCAGGCGTGCTCTTGATGCTGGGGGTGACGGGGAGGGGGAGGGCTAGGGTTGATGTTGGGGTTGGGGGGTAGGGGGTGGGGGCGGGGGCAAGGTAGTGTAGGAGGCTTTTATTTTACTTTTTTTTCTCGTGTGTTTCATTCTATTTTTTTCATGAGAGGGTCGGCGTTGGTATTGTTATTAGCCTGCGGGACGTTTGTCATCAAGTTCTTCCGCTAATCCTTGTCGCACACCTGTCTCCTCTTTGTCTTACTATTTGACTATTATTAGATTTATCTATTTATTTACTTGTTTATTTATCAATATTTACTCTTTTGCCTACTTTTATTTACTCGTCTGTCTCTCATGCGTATTCATTTACTTGACTGACTTCATACTTCTCACTCCTTTACTTAGAGCTTTCCATACCTTACTCATTTACTCATCCACCAACACCACCTCTTCCAACGCCTCCTCTTCCACCACCCCCAACACCATGACATCATTCATTTCCTCTTCAGCCTCTCGTGTAAGATTCACACATTTACTCACATGACTTCCTCACATCGTTTACTCATTCACAGTTTTGCCTCCCGCACGCACCTCACTCATTCATTCACTCTCCGTTCCACCTGCCCCTCGCTCGGTGGAAAGCGTTGCCGACAAAGGGTGGATCGGGGGCATGGGCGGGGCTGGGGGAGGGGGTGGGGGTCGAAGGTGGAGGCGTAAAGCGACACCGGCGGGGAAGGTGAGCCTGGTTCTGATCCGCCGCAGAGTTTACCTGCAGCGCTACGATGACAACCTCCGCCCATTTGCGCCCACTCAGAGCCGCAGCTGTTTTCTGTCTCTCGTTCCCCTTTCCATTCCTTCTCCATCTTCCTCTCCCTCTCCCTCTCCCTCTCCCTCTCCCTCTCCCTCTCCCTCTCCCTCTCCCTCTCCCTCTCCCTCTCCCTCTCCATTTCCATCTCCCTTCCCTACCCTCCCACTCCTCCATCTCCCTCTCCCTCTCCCTCTCCCTTCCGCCCTCCATCTCCTTCTCCCTCCCCGTCCCCCTCCCTCCCTCCCTTTCTCCCTCTCCCTCATTCCCTATCCATCTCTCCCTCCTTCCCTCCTACCCTCTCCCCATCTTTTTTGGTATATTGCTTTTCCTTCGTCCGTTGTTTGGCTTCGTGGGTCTTACCAGCTCATACCCAAGTAATCTCGGCTATACCCTTGAAGCAAGCCGTGCCCAAACACTACTCAATACCAAACCATATCAGAGAAATCCCCGTCATATTTTACTCGTTATACTCAAGACTCGCTAAATCTAAAGCCCGCCGTATGTTACTTAGATGGTAGAGCCCTTGAAGTACCTGTGCTCATGGTACGGCCATTGGCACAGTACCGGTGCAATGCCCGCCTGGCTTGAGCCTGCCTCGCGTGTGTTGCCTTTCTTGGGCACTGATAACTTCCGCTCCCTGCCCCATTGCTCTCTCTCTCTCTTCCTTTCGTTCTTTTCTACACTTTTCCTATCTCTCTTTCTCTACCTTTCTCTCTCCCTCTCTCTCTCTCTTCCACTGAATTTGAATTGAAGTTTGACTCTCTCTTACACTCTCCTCTTATTCTTATTATTGTTAGTTTTCTTATTATTTTTCTTCCTCTCCCTTTCTCAACATTATCAATTTTCCCTTTTTTACTGTCAATGCCGCCCTCCTCACCTCTTTCTTCTCTTTTCCACCGTTTCCTTCTTCCTCCCCTCTTTCCCTCTCCTCCCCTCTTTCCCTCTCCTCCCCTCTCCTCCCCTCTCCTCCCCTCTCCTCCCCTCTCCTCCCATCTCCTCCCCTCTCCTTTCCCAGCCCCCAACTAAATGCGTGTTCATGTACCCGGTTATATATATTGGACGTGGGAATCGTGCCGCTTCTTGGAACTGTGCCCTCGCGGGAAATCCTTGTTGGACAGGGGAGGGGAGGAGGGCGTGGAAGGAGATATGGTAGCGGGGGTATCCATCACCCCCCCCCTACACACACATACACCATTTAGAACAGGTGAAGATAAGGATCGCGAGGTGTAAACAGTGTATTTGCGAGTATGGATACGCGGATATGTACGATTTATTCGTAGTTTCTCAAATTGTGTTTATATTTTCTTGTTTCGCGTTTTTGTTTTTATGTTAGTTGTAGTTCATATTCATCATCATCACCCCCCCCCCCTTCCACACGACCTTCATCCCCGACGCATTAAACTTACAGGCCCTGACAGTGTCTCGTAAAGTGATTGCGTGATGACAAGTGTTTCGTCCTGTCCCTTCCCTTCCTTCCCCTCTCCTCATCTTCCCTTCTTCCTTTTTTCCTCCCCACTCTCCCCCTTTTCTCTCTTCTCTCCTCTCAGTTTCTCTTGCCCCTTCTCTCCTCACTTACGTGTCTCCTCTCCCCTCTTGTCCTCGCTTCCTCTTCCCCATTGTTTAGTTTGTCGTCTCTCACCAGTTTCCTCATACCAATCCTCTCTTTCCTCGCTTATCCTCACGCCCCTCTCCCCTCTTCCCTTTTCCGAGTCTCTTGTCCCTTCCCATGGTCTTACTCCCTTCTTCATATCCCCCGAACTACATCCTTTCCAGGTGTTCCCTACTCTCTGCTCCCTACTACTTGCTCCTTATTCCTTGTTCCTTACTCTTTGTTTCTTACTCCTTACTCCTTATTCCATCCCCCCCCCTCCCAACTCTCTCTCTCTCTCTCTCTCTCTCTCTCTCTCTCTCTCTCTCTCTCTCTCTCTCTCTCTCTCTCTCTCTCTCTCTCTCTCTCTCTCTCTCTCTCTCTCTCTCTCTCTCTCTCTCTCTCTCCTACCTCTTCCCCTCTCCCTGACTTCCCCTCCTTTAGCCACGCATATCTTTGAATGTTTAGCCTGCGGTGCGTGAGTGTTGATTGATGCTGACAGCAGTGGATTACGTATGTCGGGAGGGGGTGGGGAGCCGTGCGAAGTGACTGGCTTTTTTGTTGTTGATACTGTTGTTTTACGTTGTTGTTATTGTTGTTGTATTTTCTTTAGGCCGTTTTAGAGTAAAAGTGGACGGGGCAGGAGGATGGATTAGTAAAAAGAAAGAGGAAGAAGTAGGTAGATACATGGATTTGTGTGTATAGATAGAAATAGTAGAAAATGAGAGGGTGGGGGAGGATGAGGGAGTAGATGCAAAGAAGAATGAAAAGAGAATAAAGGAACTGAAAATGAGTACTGAAAATATATATATATATATATATATATAATATATATATATATATATATATATATATATATATATTTATATATATATATTGTATATATATATATATATATATTATTTATATATATGTATGTGTATATATATATATATATATATATATATATATATATATATTCTATATATATATATATATATATATATATATATATATATATATATATATATATAGTATATATATATATATATATATATATATATATATATATATATATATATATATATATATTAAAAAGTGAAAGGGAAGAGAGAAAATGGAGAGAACGAGGAAGAGGGAGAGGCAAGAAGGGTGATAGACAGAGAGCTACAGACAGTCAGACAAATTGAAGAAGGGAGGAAAAAAGAGGAAAAAATATATCATCCAAGAAGACCGTGGAATGAAGTGAAGGGAGGGAGTGGGGACCGAATAGCATGGGGATGGAGGGGGGGGAAGGTGGGAGGGGGATAATTAGACATCATACTAGGGATTCCCTGATGAGTATCCGGTACTTGCAAGACACGTGTACGGTGTATTTTTAGCGCTCATATTGCAAGGTTCCCCCCGTCCCCCACCTCGCCTCCCCTTCCTCCTTTTCCCTTCTTCCTCTTTCTCCTCCTTCCCCTTAGTCTTGCTCTTTGCGTTTTCATTTTTTCCCTTTTCCTCCTCTTCATCCGCTACTTCATCCTCCTTCTTCAACTACCCCCCTCCCTCCCCTCTTTCCTCCCCCATCTCCCTTCTCCCCCCCCCTCCCCTCTCCAATCCCCATCTCCTTTTCCCTTTTCTCATTCCCCTCTTCCACTCCCTCTCCTCCAACTTCCAAGGAACGTCGAATGGGTTGACGGATAAATGGGTCGGAATGGGGGTGTGCCCACTGGCATACCGGTTGAGAAATGGGTTGTTTATTTTAACGACTGCGCTCTGCTTACTTATGTTTCACTTTGATTATGATGAACTTCATTTTATTTCACGGGTCTTTTGGGAGAGTTGGCCCTGCTGGTGCCGGAAGCAGGTTTGCGAAGGACTAATGTGATGAACTTTTATTTCGGATAATTCACTTCGGGTTATCAAATGTGTTTTGAGGTAATTCGTTTTTCGTTTCATTTTATAGCCCGCAATTTATTCTGGTGCTAGACCATGTTAAAGATAATTGGATTCATTATACTTTTTGATAATTAATCAGGATGCTGGGATATCCCGGGATATATTTTGGATCTGCTAGTCGTGGCCGCCATTCTTCCCACAGAGACCAAAGGCGGAGAGTATTTTTCGTTAATTAGAATGAGGTCATTCAAACCCTATTCACCGGGTTGTTAGTTAGGGTGAATTACAGCTCATGAGAGTCAGTGGGGGTGGGGCTGGGGTGGCAAGGTGATTGGGGTCTGGGTTTTCATAATTGGGATTTTTTTATTTGTTCTTATATATTTTATGATTGTTTTATCAGGAATTTTG
>NW_028234410.1:27820979-27838479 GCF_977035675.1 Penaeus japonicus
CTCTCTCTCTCTCTCTCTCTCTCTCTCTCTCTCTCTCTCTCTCTCTCTCTCTCTCTCTCTCTCTCTCTCTCTCTCTCTCTCTCTCTGACTTCCCTGATTCTTTGCTGGGACGCACATCAGGTGCAGAGACGCCCACATTTTGCAGTTTGGGGGCAGCGCTGTGTATGTTTGTGGGCGCTCACTGGCACTTCGCAGAGTGCATTGGCACTGCTTCCTCTGCCACTCTGGGTCCTTCGAGTCTCCCGACTGTTGTTGCCGTATGTTTCATTTGTGCCCACTCTCCCCCTCCCCATACCCTCCCCTCTCCTCACATCCTACCCCGTCCACCTGCCCCTACCCTTTCCCTCCTACTTCCCTACCCCTCCCCGCGTCTCCTCCCTCCCTCTCCCCCTGTTCAACTGCATGCTTGTCACTCCGTCAGCGTGACTGATGTCTCATTGCTGCCGTGCCATCTCTTTCCATCTATCATTGCCGGTATATTTAACGCGCCCGTCGCCCGCCGGTCTGTCTGTCGCCACGATACCATCGCGAAGCTGGCACTGTCCAAGGCACTATGCGTACTCAACAACGACAAAAACAGCAGCAACATTTGCAATAACAATAACAACTAGCAACCGCGGCATCTCCCGGAAGCCTCGATCTCGGTGCCATCGCCGCGGCGTCCGGTAGCTTGGGGCACTTGGGCAGTTTGGCATCTCTGGTATGTACGAGGTACTTTTGGTACGGTCGATAACTTTGGAAGTAGATGCCCCTCTTCAGAAAAGAGGGAGGGAGGAAAATAAGGGCAGGGGTCAGAAGGGGAAGGAGAACATCAGAGTTAGGGAATGGCAGTGGGAGCGAGCGGGAAAGGGAAGGCAGGAAGGAATAGATCGGGAGTTGGTCATAAGGAGAGGGAAATTAAAGATGTGGAGAGAGAAGAGCCAGAGAACGAGGGAGAGAAAGAGACCTATATAAATAGGCAGATACAGACATACGCACAGACAGTCGATTTGTCTTTTTCATTCACTTCTCCGGCATTTGCGGCCTCTCCGTAATGGTGTCGTGCGCGAGCGTTGTCACCTCATGGCGCTCCCAAACGACGCTTTCGGCCACCCTAGCGCTGTCTTGGCATCGCCGCTGTGTGGTCTCCGGCCCTGAGTGCCAGACCTTTGTTGATCGGGTTCGCCGTCTACGAATGGCGGTGTGCGCATGGTTGTGAAAGCTGGTGTCTCGATTTTTCTTGCCTTTTTTTGCAAGGGGGGGGGGGGAAGGGCCAGGGTGTCTTTCTCTTTGGTCTACTTATCCATTCTCTCTCTCTCTCTCTCTCTCTCTCTCTCTCTCTCTCTCTCTCTCTCTCTCTCTCTCTCTCTCTCTCTCTCTCTCTCTCTCTCTCTCTCTCTCTCTCTCTCTCCCTCTCCCTCTCCCTCCCTCCCTCCCCTCCTCCCTCCCTCCCTCTCTCTCTCTCTCTCTCTCTCTCTCTCTCTCTCTCTCTCTCTCTCTCTCTCTCTCCCTCCCTCTCCCCTCCCTCCCTCCCTCCCTCCCTCCCTCTCCCTTTCCCTTTCCCTTTCCCTATCCCTGTCTCCCTTTCTCTCCCTCCCTCTCTCTCCCTATCCTCTTTCTCCCTTCCTCCCCTCCACCCTCCCCTCTCCCTCTTCTCCTTCTCCCTCTCCCCTTTCCCTTCCTCATCCCACTTCCGTTCTCCCCCTCCATCCCCACTTGTAAGAACATATACACGAAGCGGTTCACTGAACCTTGTCAGATTTATTTTGTTCTTCCTTTTCTTTTTCGTTTTCTTTTTTTAAATCTCTCGGACCTGCTTCTCGTAAAGGCCGCCTTTGAAGTCGGCAGCAGTAGAATGTCGGCGAGCCTTGCGTAGGCTGTATATTTCACCAGAATTTATGTAAATATACAATCGTGCGGCGGAGGAGAGGAGGGGAGTAGAGAGGGGGGAGGAAGGTAGCTCGTTGAAGTAGATAGAGGGATGCGAGGAGAGATTTAGGGGGCTATAATGTGTTTTCTTATGGTGATTGTGGTTTTGTTTGTATTCTTTAGGGGTAGGGGTGGGGTAGGGGGATGATTTTGGGGTGAAGGTTGGGGAAGCGATGAGATTGAGTATGCTCTCTCTCTCTCTCTCTCTCTCTCTCTCTCTCTCTCTCTCTCTCTCTCTCTCTCTCTCTCTCTCTCTCTCTCTCTCTCTCTCTCTCTCTCTCTCTCTCTCTCTCTCTCTCTCTCTCTCTCTCTCTCTCTCTCCCTCTCTCCCTCTCTCCCTCTCTCCCTCTCTCCCTCTCTCCCTCTCTCATCTTTTTCCCTCTCTCATCTTTTTCCTGTCTTTCCTCTTAAGGAATGGGGTAGGAGAGTGAGAGTTTGGATGAATGGAACGTGTAGAATTTGCCGCGCGTCTATACGAGGAAATACCTGGTGTATATATAACATGGGTGTAAACTCGAAGGGTTTATGCAGGGGACTGGTATAGGCTGGTACCGATGCATGGCAAGTATACCAGCCCTAAACCAGCCTTTACTAATCTGCACCAATTAATCCTGTGTGTGGCATTTCCTCGCCAATGTTATGCCTCGCACGGTCTAGTTACTTAACTATAGCCATTTCCTTTTATGTTCCGCACACACACACGGCCCTCAAGTGGTAACCGTGTATCTGAGTCTGGCAAGAGAACAGTGTCTCTGTTATGTTCACTTGTACTTTCATTTTCCTTGGGTGAAAAATGACGATACGCCTCCACCAATACCAACCCACGTTAGGAGTGATAGATTTGAAATGTATTTTCACGATATGGTATTATATTGTGATATTGATATCCCTGCTCTTGTTAAAAAGAAAAAAAAAAGAAAAAACATTCCAAATTTGTACTTATAACGTAATTTCCCTTTGTTTATTTTCTGTTGTTTCACTTGGTTTTATTTTTCTGTGATGTCTTATTCGTTTTTCGTTATGTTTTGCGTTGTTTTGTGCATTCCTGTCATGTTTCTTATTTTTACTTTTCGTCCATTGCTCGTCTTGTTTCTCTACTCTAATCTTCAAAGGATATAACGAACTGAAAACTAAGAATAAAGGTGATACTGACTTTTAAGATAATGGTCATATTGTCAAATCTGAATAAAGAATAAGGGACGGCGATCAGGATAAAGGAAGGGTTGTTGAGCCATGTCGTCGGTTACCGAGGAACTGTTTGTGTCGTGATCGTGGCAGGAGAGAGAGAGAGAGAGTGGGTGGAGCAGGAGAGAGGGAAAGTGAGACAAAATAAGAGTGAAGAGTGAGAGTCTGTGAGAAACTGATGCAGTGTGGGCGGGGAAGGGAAGGAACGAGAGACTAGACGGGACGACAATCGAATTATCTGTCGCTTGAGGAAGATGTAGTAGTAGTAGTAGTAGTAGACTTAGCGGGTTGAGGCAGTGAAGGAGTGGTAAGGAGCAACCGAGCGAGCGGCTTGGCGTAGGAGGGCCCGACGTCCTGGCTGTGGCGGCGTCGGGGCGCGTAGGACGTGGCGCTACGGGTGCCAGGTAGGGAAGCAGGTAGAGGGCCATGCATGTAGTGATAACGGTGACAGAAAAGGCCCCGAGAGAGTGCCAGGATGGACGGAGGTCGTGCCTGGGCGGGTGCCAGCGCTAAAAGTGGCTCTCTGACGGTCTGCCTCCTTCAAGCCTCCATCCCGCCCCGCCACCATACATTTACCCTCTTTGCCCGGGATTCACTAGGGCCTTTGCCCTATTTCGACCGCCGTCGAGAGGAGGATTTCGGTTCTCGGCAAGGGGCACCTTTCTTTTCCTACCGCTTTACTTAAGGACCCGCGGCGCCCCCTCGCCTCATCGATTCGCGTCGAAATAACGAAGTTGGGAGCGAGCCGATCTCGGCGATATCGCCTTCCGGCCATTGGCACTCCCGACGCACGGCGGCGGCGAGGAGGAGGCCTGCTCGTCGGTCATCGTTAAACATGGCTCGGAGGAGAAATGCGGAAATTACCTATTCTGTTCCCTGGGCAGTCTGTGACCCTCTTTTCCCCGAGTTTTTCCTGATTTTTATTCAATCCTTTGTAAAGTAAAATTATGATAAGATGTAGCAGATAACCTGTTGCATAAGGAACTAATAATAGCCAGTTGCTTTGATGCTCACAAGAAAATAAATATATAAGATAATGCTGATTTTGTGAAGCAGGAGACGGTGCTCGTAACTCGCCATGAGAACGTCGCACCATGACGTTAATTTGAGGCATGTCATCTCTCTCTCTCTCTCGTCACGTCACGTCACGTCATGTCATATCATGTCACTTCTTCTGCCCTCCTTTCCCACTTCCTTCCTTCTAAGACGTCGGGGGATGGATCTTTCACTTGAGATGCCTCGTACTTGTAGTACCTGAGGGGGTGTTGGGAGAAGGGGGGTTGAGGAAGGAGGAGGGGGTTAGGAGGCTGGTATCGAAGTATTTACCTCTTTGAGTGACGGGTCCCAAGAAGGGGCGCTACTTGAACCTTAATTTAGTCTGGTCGAGGAGGACGCGTTGATGGATAGAGATGGAGGGAGACCGAGGGAAAGGGTCAAAGAGACTGACGCACATACACATACATACATACGAGCGCGCGCACACACACACACACACACACACACACACACACACACACACACACACACACACACACACACACACACACACACACACACACACACACATACACACACACACACATACTTACATACATACATACATACATACATACATACATACATACATACATACATACATACATACATACATACATACATACATACATAGATACATACACACATACACACATACACACACACATACACACACACACACACACACACACACACACACACACACACACACACACACACACACACACACACACACACACACACACACACACACACACACACACACACACATATACAAACACACACAAACCCCGTAATTCCTTTCTATTGTGCCGAGAAATTTCCACATTCAACATCATTAACTGGAGGATCTGTGTCATGTGACGAGCTTCGTATTGCATGACAGGTGCGCCATGAGAACGGCAATGGCGGACGGTCACGTGACCCAGTGTGCCATGCACAAGTGTGTAAGAAAATGTTTTGACGATTTTTTGATAAACAGGTGTTTGGGGTGATAAGTATTGCAAGTGTTTAAGACCCGTTTGTTTTATTTCCTTCTTTCGTTATGTGTGTCTTTTTTTTCAAACATTTTTTCCCTATGACGTATGTGGGTCAGTTGGACATGCATTGTAGCTTTTCTCTTTTTTTAAGGGGGGGGGGGGTCCAAGTGTGCTAGAGAGATGTATGTTCTGTCTGTTCTTATCACAGGTGTGGTAGGTGAGGCCAGTCGGCGAAGCTTTATGCGTCAGAGAGCGATCAGCTGATTCTGTTATGTCAGGTGGTTCGTGTCAGGTGGTTTATAAGGTTGATGACGTCATGAGAGGTTCACCCAATCGGCGCGAATGTTTTGGTTTTCCTTATTGGGTCTCGGTGCGGGTATTGGCTCTTGTGCTTTGCTGTGAGGATAGCTCCCCCCCCTCTCTCTCTCTCTCTCTCTCTCTCTCCCTCCCTCTCTCTCTCTCTCTCTCTCTCTCTCTCTCTCTCTCTCTCTCTCTCTCTCTCCCTTCCTCTCTCTCTCTCTCTCTCTCTCTCTCCCTTCCTCTCTCTCTCTCTCTCTCTCTCCCTTCCTCTCTCTCTCTCTCTCTCCCTCTCCCTCTCCTCCTCTCTCTCTCTCTCTCTCTCTCTCTCTCTCTCTCTCTCTCTCTCTCTCTCTCTCTCTCTCTCTCTCTCTCTCTCTCTCTCTCTCTCTCTCTCTTGTGCTTTGCTGTGAGAATAGCTCCCCCTCCCTCCCTCCCTCCCTATCCTTCCCTCTTCACCCCTCCCCAATGCTAAACCTTACCCCCTTCTTGGCCGTCCCATATTCTTGCTATAGGTATCTCACCTTTATCTGTCACGCAATCTTCTCCTACCCTCTTGCTTCCCTCGCGTTAAGGGCACTAATAGATGAGTGCCAGTGTCATGTGCCTCCACTTTTTTTTTACTCGTACGATATAATGTTCCAGACGTGCATACATTCATACTGTATATCTATCTGTCTCTCTTGATTCTTTTGATGAACGCACACACACACACACACACACACACACACACACACACACACACACACACACACACACACACACACACACACACACACACACACACACACACACACACACACACACACACACACACATACACACACACACACACACAGGTATATGCGTATGTGTGTATTTATATGTATACTGGTTTATAGATTTTACGACTTTGGTACTATATTAACACTTTGGGATAGTGCAGGACATTAATGTAGTAGTATGATAATGCAGTGGAGTGAAATACAGACATTGATATGGGTTTATGTCTTCATATGATTTTCAGTTTTGAAAGTACATTTCATGCATGCTATATTAGGTCTACGTATTTTATGTTATTATTTTATAGTATTTTGATTAATTCTATTGATTTTTGTAATTTTTATACACTCATTGATGCATACAAGTATGTATATGTGCACACAAATGCACATGTGTATGGACACTTGCATTCATTACTTGCACTCCATACGAGTTTACATGCACACAGACACACCAACTTGCGTATTCAAATAACGCACGCACACATACAAACGCATATGTACACTCATTCTTTGTCTCACTCACACACGCACACGCGTGCATGCGTACATAGATACATACATGCATACATACATACATACATACATACGCACATACATATATACACACATACATGTTCCCTAACACCCGTCGATAGACGCCAAGATCCCCTGCATTGTATACCTGGACGCCCTGCCGAATGAGACAAGAAAAAAGACAAGAAGAAAAGAAAGAAAGAAAGAAAGAAAGGCGAGAGTAAAAATGACAAAATAAAAAACAGCTGTTCCTACCAACGATGTCCCTGCGAGGTTGAACCAAGCAGGATGTCTGACTGTCTGTTGTGTGTTAAAACGATCCAGACTTTTATTAGATTTACCGTGTCCATCTTGGTATCCCATTTCTACATATTGGTGTAACATTACTCACTGATTGCATGGGGGGAAAATATCTGTATTTTATTTTATCATTTATGTTTTTTTGTTGTTGTTCTTGGTGTGATTTTTGTTTCATGCTCACAGGAACGTTGTAGTTCATTAAATGATTTTTTTTTCATACCTTATCCGTAACGTTTTTTTTTCGGCCGTTAATTGGGTTCTGATTGGCTCTGGCGCTGGACCAATGGGGAAGCTTGTTTTGATAAGCCTGGTTTATGATTGGCTATTACTTGTTGCAGGAGTCATCGGCGATAAATCAGGGAGGGGGCCTTCCTTCGTGGCATATTTACATAATTATTGTAATCCTTATTGGGAGTGGATCTGAGGGTCCTATCTCTTTCCTTCCGTCGCTATATCCTTTGGTCTCTTTTGTCCTTGTCTTTCTTGCTTCTTCTCTCTCATGTTTGCCTCTGTCTTTCATCTCTATTCCTTTCGCTCTATTCTCATTTTCTGTTTCGTTTCTCTCCGTGTTTCCTCTCTCTCTCTCTCTCTCTCTCTCTCTCTCTCTCTCTCTCTCTCTCTCTCTCTCTCTCTCTCTCTCTCTCTCTCTCTCTCTCTCTCCTCCCCTCCTCCCTCTCTCCCTCTCCTCCCTCCCTCCCTCTCTCTCTCTCTCTCTCTCTCTCTCTCTCTCTCTCTCTCTCTCTCTCTCTCTCTCTCTCTCTCTCTCTCTCTCTCTCTCTCTCTCTCTCTTTCTCTTTCTCTTTCTCCCTCCTTCCCTCTCTCTCTCTTTCTTTCTCCCTCTCTCTCTCCCTCTCCCTCCCTCTCCCACTCCCTCACCCTCTCTCTCTCTCTTTCTCCCTCCTTCCCTCCCTCTGTCTCTCTTTCTCTCTCCCTCCCCCTCCCCTCCCCTCCCCTCCCCCCTTCTCCCTCTCTCCCTCCTTCCCTCCCTCCCAGAGACACATTTACAAAGACACACGCACCTCATTCGCTACCCCTCCTTCCCTCTCTCACAGCAAGCGAAATGAGCCAATTAGATCCCAGTTTGTAAAAGGTCTTTTTGCAGGCTTGTATAGAAGTAAGTCTGAAAGCTCACCATTATGTTGCTGCTTGGTTTAGCATTGACGTAGGCGTTATCCAGAAGGAATGGTATTAATATTGATAAGGATGGTAATGATATTGTTGATAATGATTAATAATGATTAATGATAATGATGATGATAATAATAATAACAATGACTGCAATGTGTATAATAATAATAATAATAATAATAATAATAATAATATTGTTGATAACAATGATGGTTATTAACCCAGTTCGACATCTAATCACGACATTACTTTTTTCATTTCTTTTCTTGACTAAGATTTTATTTTATCAATTTATTTATTTATTTATTCATTCATTCATTCCTCTGACGACAGATTACTACAGCATAACAATTCAATATTGCCCCCCCCCCCTCTCCTTTCCCCGCCTCCCTCTCCACATCTCCCTCCACTCCTACTGCCTCTCCTTATCCTTATCCTTATCCTCCCCCTTCATCTTCCCGTTCCCCTTCCCCTTCCCCTTCCCCTTCCCCTTCCCCTTCCCTTCACCACATGCTAGCGTGCTCAAGCTAACACCTTTTTTTGCAGCTTTATTACAGGAACCTTATGACTCACGCGACTTTGGGGGGAGGGGAGGGGAGAGAGGAGCACCCTGAGACGAGAGCGAGATTGTAGGTTGTGCTAGGCGGAATGAGGGTGGAGTGAGGTTCCGGCCTAGAAGAGGATAGAAGAGAGAGAGAGAGAGAGAGAGAGAGAGAGAGAGAGAGAGAGAGAGAGAGAGAGAGAGAGAGAGAGAGAGTGTGTGTGTGTGTGTGTGTGTGTGTGTGTGTGTGTGTGTGTGTGTGTGTGTGTGTGTGTGTGTGTGTGTGTATGTGAGCGCTAGTGAGTGAGTGAGTTATTGTGTGTGGGGCTTGAATACGGTATTTAAAAGGTTGACCCATCCCTTTGTAAATTTAGACGTAAAAATAAGTTAGCTAGTCTCAAGACCTAAGGCATTCACAAGTTCTACATCAGATCCCAGTGTACTCTGTAGTAACTCTGCAGCTGGGCAGTGGTTCCCAACTTTTTCACCACCCAAGGACTTGCTATGGTTGATTTTTTTTTACGGAACTCTTTTTTAATGGCCTGTTAATTAAACAAGCCAATTTTATTGGCTAACGACAGACTCATTTCCCTTGCTGCTTAGCTTAATTAAAAGACTTAACGTGAAGTAACACAACTGAATATGTGATTACATACTGTAAATGGCAGTACTACTCATTTAACAGCCCACACGTAAAGTAATTATACATTTTACTCTGGCGCCACTTGAAATTCCGAATTTAACCAACGGCCCTCCAATACTACCCTTTTCTAGACCTTCAGGGATGCAAGGACAGCAGGTTGGGAACCGCTGCTATAGGATTATATTCTCGAGAGAGATTACAGCACAGGACGCAGCACTGGTGTCACGTTGGTTTAAGTTGGACTCCAGGGGATAGGCTGGGGTGGTGAAAGTACTCGTTATCATACTGAGGAAGGAAAAAGAACAAATACTGTACAGGTTTCTTATTCGAGAATGAAGTTATAAATAAAATGAGTTGAGTATATAAAACAAATTCTATTATCTGCGCACCCCCCATCCCCACACCCCAACAACGTCCTCTTTGAATCGTTAATGAAAAGAAAAGCCGTCACTTAAACCATGTGATCACCAAGTTACTTGTAGACTCACCATATCGCTCGGTGGCTTAAATAATACCCATAATGACAACACATTTAAATATGAAAAAATAGAGATTAAGAAAAAAAAAGAAAAGAAAGAGAAGTAACAAGAAAAATAAAGAGAAAAAAGGAACGACTCATCACCCACTCTTTTTTTCTCTCTCTTTCTCTTTTAGTTTTGGAACATCCTGAACTTTTTGGGGGCCTTAGACGATTTGACGGTAAATATAAACCATTGATTCTCTCTTTGCTGCGTGACTATCGTCCCCCCCCCCCCCAATTCCTCTTTTTATTTTATTTTTCTTTAGTTCTTTGGCTGGTTGACTTGACTTCTTGAAGTACTTTTATTTATTGATTTGTTTATTTGGGTCAGCGGATTATGCTGTCCCTGACTTGTACGTTCGTTCGCACAGCGGTTTTGGGAATGCAACATGTTTCTTTTATTTATCTTTCTTCATTTGCGTCTCTTGTATTCGATGTTGACTGTACTCGAGTTGTTGTTTTTTCAAAGAATGTTATTAGCATTTTAATTTTCTGATGGGAATAATCACTCATATCGTCCATGACACTCGAAACGGGTTTATGATGTTGAGAAAATTAACAGAAGATTTGATAATACCTCTTTTTTATTGCTCTATTTTTTATTATCACGTAGACTTCCCTAATTTGGCATGTGATTCATGTTGTGTTGCCGGAGCCGCTGTGTTAATGACGTCACAACATGCCTTGACCAATCCCGCCCAGTTTTACACTCCAGCGTGACGGAGCGCTTGCTATTTCTGACTCATTGGTTGTCTTTTTTTTAGATTATTTTATTTATCTTTATTTCGAGGAATCGTTACTAAAGAATAAGGAAAGGATTGTCTATGAGTGTAGTTGTATTTTCATTTTTTCCCTGCTCCCCCCAGCAGCTTTTAGGGGGGGAATGTCGTTCTGTCTCTCTTCCTTTCATTTTTTTCAACGTTTGTAAGAAGTGTTTTCTCTTTTTTAAGGTACGACTTCAAAAAGCAACGGACAGTCTTTTCCTTTCATATCTAATACGTGTGATGGCTTGCTGAAACTAACTCCTGATACGACCAAGACGACTTATAGCACTAGTTTATTCTCTCTTTCATACTTCTCTTCTCTTCTCCTCTCTCTCCTCTCTCTCTTTTCTCTTCTCTCTCTTCTGTCTCTTCTGTCTCTTCTCTCTCCTCTATCCTCTCTATCCTATCTATCCTCTCTCTATCATCCCTCTATCATCCCTCTATCCTCTCTTTCTCTCTCTCTCTCTCTCTCTCTCTCTCTCTCTCTCTCTCTCTCTCTCTCTCTCTCTCTCTCTCTCTCTCTCTCTCTCTCTCTCTCTCTTTCTCTCTCTCTCTCTCTCTTCTCTTTTTCTTCTCTTTTTTCCTACTGAATGAGGTAGGAGAGTGAAAGAAGAAAGGGGAAGAGGAGGAGGAAGAGGAGGAGGCATGGAAAGGGGAAAGAAATTGAGAACATCACCCACATACAGACGCACATTTACTTATTCCTCGGACCTACTCTACGGTGTGAGTGTGTTATGTATATGTGTGGATATGTACATACACACAGACACGTACACACACACACACACACACACACACACACACACACACACACACACACACACACACACACACACACACACACACACACACACACACACACACACACAGATATACATATACATATGCATATACATATACATATACATATACATATACATATACACATACATATACATATACACACATACACATACACATACACTTTTGTATACACATACACTTTTGTATACACATACACATACGCACACTCACTGATATATACAGACTTTCTCTTCAATGAGGCCTCCAAGAAGAGGATTATTGAACAGTGTTTGTGCCTCATTTATATATCTTTTTTATTGTGCCTTTCTATGTATGTGTTCATATTTTTTGTCAATGGAAAGGAAATCGAGGGTATAAGGTAAATGACCAAAGGAAAAACAAATGAGGAGAATTATATTTTTCTGAAAAGATGGGAATGGGAGGAAAAGGAGGAAGAGGAAGAGAAGTAGATGGTGTTTTCCCCTGCTGAGTTGGTGCCGTGTGCGCTGCTGCTTACTGCTTTACTTCCGCGGATGGCCTTTACCCTTTTTGGACTTTGCTGCCACTCACTCGTCTGTGCTTCCGCTTTGGCGTCTGCTACTGCTTCTGCTGCCACCTCTACCGCTTCTTGGTGTTGTTCTTTCACATGCTCTTCTCTTTGTCTTCGTCTTTTTTCTTCCTTTCCTTTTTTATGCTCCTCCTTTTTTTCTCTTTCTTTTGGTGTGTTTGAATGTACTTTCCCGCGTGTGGTGACAGACCTTGTCTCCTACGGGCTTCAGAGACGTCAGTTAACACCAGATGCTTTTGATTCATCGAGGAAAGAAAAAGTACAGCAAAACAGACATCCCCCCATTTTCTGTGTTAGTGACGTCTCTGAAAGCCGTAGGAGACACATCCTATCTGCCCCTCGCGGTACGCTTTTTCTCTAGACGCGGCCTAGCCTGGAGTCCCTGTCGAAAGGAGGGGGAGGATGGGAGTAGGATGGGAGAGAAGGATAGAAGAAGGGTAGGATGATAGGAACGAAGAACGGGAAGGGGGCCGGGGGAGCTGTTAAGGCCGTTTTCTCTGTGCTGTGTACAGGTTGTGTATCTGTGCAGTGTATGTGTGCGTGTTTGTGTATGTTTGTCTTTGTATGTGTGTGTGTTCTGATTAGTCAGTGTAATCGAATTATCAATTTTTATGATTGTATGTCTGTAGAGTCTTACTGCTTTTAGATATGTCTGCTGACAATGTATCTTGTGGACAGGGTAGTTGAAGTAGATGTTCAGGGTTGTATGTTGAAAATGCTGTATAGGTACCTAATACCAGTTATGCTGAAGTGTAACCGCACATTGTGCCAAAGGTACCACTTTGACGGTACAGCCAGCTAACAAAGTTTTTCTTGTAGACCGTGTCCAGTGGTATCTTACTGTAGAATGCCTAAGTAATGCTAAACTGAGTGCCTCTTTGTGGAGTTTTAGAATCAGCCAAATGGACCATGAGTGCCATACTGGAAGGCACTATAGTCCACCAGGCTCGTGACAGATCCTGGTAACCATGCCAGGCGCATTCCATATGATATGCTGTGACAAGGATGTTCTTCTTTAGTCATGTCAATTTTGTTTTCTCTTTACCCCTTGTCCAGAGTACCACTGGACGGTTGTATTTTTCTAAATGTGTTCTCGGACTCAGTGGGAGCGGTAGATCAGAAAAGAGGAGGGGGGGGGGGAGGCGTTCAATCTAGAAACTTGGCTAGGCTAGTTTGGGCAACGGGTTAGGTAGGGGCCAGGAAATGCCATTCGTTGCTGTTGCGGTCACTGAGGACAGGACTCCGACTGGCTCGCTCGTCCAATCTTTCTCTTAGGACACCAGGCATGACCTCCCCCTCCCCTCTCTCTCTCCCTCAAGGTCCCCCTTCCCCCTACCCCCCGTACAGATGTCTTCGGGCGCCCTTTTATTACTCAAGGGTGTACGGGGGAGGGTGTGGCTGCCCATTCTTGTTTTGTGTGGGGTTACAAATACACATTTTTTTTTATTACCTGATGACACCCGTGTTTTTTTCTCTCTTTTTTTTCCTCTTCTTCCTGTTTGCTCGTGAGTGTATGTCTTGAAGGCAGTGCTGTGTTAGAATAGTGAGAGAAGAGAGGCGAGTGTGAGCAGAATTATTGTACTATGTATGTCTCTGTTACGTAGGAATTAAGATACTTATTAGTGTTGCAATGACGTGTAATCCATTTGTTATTCAACGTTTATTGTAAATTTAGACTGTTATTAGTTACTGTGTAGTGTAGAGGCATGTGAAATGTAGTAGAGAGATGCGTGGTGAAGACAGCGTGGTAGAAAGATACAAAAGGTATGACAGGCCATAGTAGCGTAGCAAAGTGGCGTTAGAAGGTAGAAGTACCGAAGTTTTAGTTGAGTGTTACAGTAGATCAACATATGGGACATTTCAGTTATGTGTCAGACAAAATACATTATGTGGTGTGTAAAAGGAGGGCATATGTAGGTAATAAAAGTAAATGCGTCAGGTTAGGTTGATAGACTAGATACAAGCACATTCAGACTGTGTCTCATGATATTGTAGTTTGCATGGAGAGAGAGAGAGAGAGAGAGAGAGAGAGAGAGAGAGAGAGAGAGAGAGAGAGAGAGAGAGAGAGAGAGAGAGAGAGAGAGAGAGAGAGAGCATTGCACGAGAGTACTAATCATCAAGACGACTGCAGGCCTTGGTTGCAACATTCGTGGTTTTGCTTAGAATGAGAGAGGCAGTGACTGCACGAATAGGTAGTTGTATTATGTTAGGGGAAAAAGGTCAGACAGTCGTTATTAGTGAATCTAGTCGTGTAGAAGGGTTTATTGGAAGAGAGAGAGGTAGATAGAGACAGAGATAGAGGTAGATATAGATGAATATAGATAGAAAGATGAAGAGAGAGAGAGAGAGAGAGAGAGAGAGAGAGAGAGAGAGAGAGAGAGAGAGAGAGAGAGAGAGAGAGAGAGAGAGAGAGAGATGCGGGTAAACAGACAGAGATATGGTATATCAAACGTGTGCCAATATATGTCAGATTGTCCGATAGTGTACACATGTGGAGAGATGAATGCATGCGCGCATGAACTTGTGCGTGTCCCTGAGCGTCCTGACCAAGGAATCTAACTTTGTGCATACATCTTGTCTCCCGCTGCAGGACGGCATCGCTTCCCCGCCCTCGCCCGCGTCCCCGGCTGCCGCCCGCCAGATCGAGGCCCCACCGCCCGCCACGCAGGAGACCAAGTCGCTGGTAAGTCCCTAAATATTTTGCTCTTGCTGTTTTCTCTGGGATTTTTAGCTATTCATTTACTTACTTTTATTTTTTGGTGGTGGGATACTGGTGTTGTTTTGTGGTAGGATTTCCTTTCGTTCATATGGTAGGAGGCTCCATGAGGTTGCCTTCGTTACTCTTGCAATGGGAGTCACCAAAGGCCTTTGCCTTCATTTTGCTTAATATCTATTGTTATTCTGAACGTCATTATTCGGTTTACCATTATCTTGGTAATTTTTAATTGTTATAATTGTAGTGAGAATCAGTTGTATGTTGAGGTTGATTATTCTTTGCATTGACTTTGTCTAACATAGCAAGGGGAATTGAGCATGAGTAGAGGCAAGGTAAAAAATAAAAAAAAAGGTTTGGATGATATGGGGAGATAAATGTGTATTAGGATAGAGAAGAAGGTGAAGAGGAGGGAGGGAAGTAAGAATGAAGAAGGTGAAGAAGAGGGAGGGAAGTAAGAATGAAGAAGAAGGTGAAGAGGAGGGATCTTATAGGATCTGTCCTAGGATTTGGGTGAAGTCTCCGGGCCTGCATGATTATCTGGGTCGCTTTGTCGCGCCCGCTCGGTTGATCTCGTTTGATTGATAATTGATCGCATTGATTGCTCATCAGCGCCATCAGGCTCCATTCGAGGGCCTCGCGCCTCGTAGCGATGGCAGGGGTATTAGTTTTATAGTTGTTCTCTCTGTCTCTCTGTTCTTATTTTATTTTTTATGCTTTTGTTTCGTTTGTCGCGTCGTGAGCACGGAGTGATGTTCGATCTTCGCTGCCGCGTGGTGTCTGCGTGACTCCACGGCGTCGTAATTGGCTCGAGTCTGCCGTGGCGTGCGTGATCACCGCAGAAGGTCGCTCAGGCCTGGGATGCCAGAGCAATAAAGCATCGGCGGGATGCCATGCATGTAATGGGACTGAGCAGTTGTCGCGCGAGTCCCATGCACTCCCCATCTCACGGCGTCGCAGGGTCGCGTCACCGAGGTCTCCGTCGGGATGATGTTCGTGAGCGACGCCCTTAGCGTGGTCCGTCTCGGCACCGCTTTATAAGTGCTTCGTCGGAGGTGCTTGCAGATCGCGGAGGGAGGACTGGCATGTCTACTTCGAAGAGGCACTATCTGCTGTGGTTGTTGCGTGCTTGGAAACGGGACAGTGCCGTTATCTCGACTTCTTTCCGGCATTTTGTGAGATACTTAATGGGTGCCTCCAGAAGGGTGAGTGGGCATGCATTTTTCTGTCGGTTACTTCGTTCAGGTGCTTGTTTGTTGAGCGCGCTTCTTTCCTTGCTGCTGCATACTGTTAGGTAGAGAACGCTCCCGTGCATGCCTCACTCTGGTATGAAGCGATTATCTCGAGGTTTCTCAGTGTGAGCTCCGAAAGTCTTCGTTCGTAGTACTAGCAACTCGGCAACTCTCTTCATTTGGCAATGGACTGGATACTCTCATAATAATTTCAGTGGTATTTTATGGCTTATAAAGTGACGTCGCTTCATCGCGGTAACAGCATTCAAGATACAAAAGTACTAGTGCTCTGTATGATAATGGCCAATTCATTTTATGACTCCGTGTCTTCTCACTTGGCTGTCTGTGTGTTCTCATTCTCGATTTATTGCACGTTGATTAGGGCAGCTCACGACACACCTGTGGTTGCCCCCTCGACTTTTCGTTTGACGTACCTTAGGATTATTTACAGTGTCCGAAGGGAGAGAAACATGTTAGATGGTCATGGTGGACACGGGTTTGTAGCTTGGGCAGGGACCCGCTAAGGGAATGGAAGTAAATATAGATAGTTGTAGAAGGGTGCGTTCCTGTGACGCGGCACTTTTGCCCCCGTGCCATGTGGCATTCGGGACCTGACAATCGAGTGAAAGTGCCAGTTCCCGAGATTGTGATAGAGCTTGGCGTAATCTGGGTATCAAGGGCACGCTGGAATAGCCGAGAGTCACTTGCATCAAATATGTCCCCCTCGGCTCACTCGCTGCGAAACGCGATCTCTTCTGAAATTTAAGTTTACCCAGTGTGGCTGCCATCGGCGCGCGGGAGGGAGCCGTCCTGGCTGAGTAGACTTACCTCCTAATGGGGGGAGGGAAGGGGTCTCTCGCCTCCCCCTGATTCCTTCTCGTCGTCTCCCCCAGGAAAACGCCATCTTGGTTACGTTGACTCTATTTTATCGCATAGCGACCTCGGGACATACCTCGGCGGTTGGCCCTGGCGTGAGAATAGTCCCCTGGAGGTCGAGTTTGTTGATCGCGTGAGTCTGAGTGTTTGTAAGTTCCACGCGTCTGTGCGTGCATGCGTGCGTGTGTTTTTGCGAGTGTTTCCCGCTGGACGCTCCGGGCATGTTGTCCCTGACGTGTTTTCGTCAGGGATTGTGTATACATTGCTCGGCCTGCTGGCTATTTGTGCCGCCAACCTTGGATGAATACAGAACACACGCGGCTATAGATAGATGTTCGTTTATTTATGCCAACCGTGTCTTTATCGCTGCCAGTGGAGATGCCTGTTGTGTTCATTATTTTGACCATGAGTACTTCTGTCCCAACCCATGTGATTCTATCTTTTTAGAGAAAGTTATTTTTTCCAAACGGTTTCTTTCAGTGTTTTTAAATACTTGTAATTCTAGAACAGAAATAGCTTGGTTGTGTTTGTGTGGATACATTACAGACGTTGAGGTTTGTTTGCAAGCTTGGAACTTATGTAAGAAGTAGTAAAACGTAACGTTGTTAGTTTGGGCATTGTCCAGTTTTTGTGTAGTTGACCGTAACTAAAATCGATTATCTTTTTTCATTTCGGGCCCTTTCATTTTCTCATTTAGATTGAATATTTGTAGAACATATTGTTTTTTGATAACGGTCAGAAAATACAAAC
>NW_028234410.1:27848479-27850979 GCF_977035675.1 Penaeus japonicus
GTCTTGGCAGATCAGTTCAGCTTAGCCTCCGTCTCTCCCGCCCTCCCTCCTTCCCTCCTGTCCACCCTCCTCATCTCCGTCTTTCCCTTCCCTCCTTTCTGCCCTCCCTTTTTCCGTCTCTCCCTCCCTCCCTCCCTCTTTCCTTTCCCTCCCACCACTCCTCCCTCTCTTCCTTCCTCCATCCATCCAGTCTCTCCCTTCCTCTCTGTCTCTCTCTCTCTTCTCTCTCTCTTCTCTCTCTCTTCTCTCTCTCTTCTCTCTCTCTTCTCTCTCTCTTCTCTCTCTCTCTCTCTCTCTCTCTCTCTCTCTCTCTCTCTCTCTCTCTCTCTCTCTCTCTCTCTCTCTCTCTCTCTCTCTCTCTCTCTCTCTCTCTCTCTCCATCATTAACTCCCTCCCTTCCTCCTCCCACACTTTTGCTCTCACAGCTTGAGCGCCATTAAATTCCGTCGTCGTCGCCTGGTCGCCTTGTTTTGACCATTGCGTCATGCTCCCATTTTTGAAAGCTGTGTGCGGGGTGGGTGGGTCGATGGGTGGTAAGGTGAATGGGGTGGGTCGGTGGGTGGTGAGGTGGATGGGGTGGGTCGGTGGGTGGGGTGAGGGATGTTTTTGAATGGCATTATTGGGCGATATTTTAACGGTGGTTTGTCGATTTAGTTTTTCCTTCTTGATGGGTATGTTGATATCGATTGTTTTATTCGTTTGTGATCAGTATTGTTATTGTCATTGTTATTACTGATATTATCATCGTCATCATTGTAATTGTTCTTGATGTGATCATTATGACCTTCATTATTTCCAGTATTATCACCATAATTATTATTATCATTGATATTGTTATTATCGTTATTATTTTTTTATTATTATTGTTATAGTTATTGTTGTTGCCATTGTCATCAACTTCCGCTACCCGATAAGATTATCGCAAAACTCTACTGGGATCAAGCCCAGCACCCAGTCCCCCAACCCCCACCCACCCTCCCTGCCACTACCACCACCACCACCACCTGAAAAGGCATTCTCAGCATCCCTCGAAAGTGGCAGGTTGATCGATTTCACTCATTGGCATATGTAAAACGTCTGAATGTTATGAGGTAAGTGAAGTGTATGAGGCAAGGGGCTTCCCTGGTGCACTTCCCCGTCTCGGCGTTCCGCTCTGCTTCATCATCCCCGTTTCGTCAGCGGAGGGCGCGAAGGACTTGCTTCTCTGTCCTTCTGCGGGGCGGAAAGGAGATGGCGGTAGTGATGGTGATGCTGTTGGTGATGATGGTGGGGAGGATTATGAGGGGGTGGGAATGGGGATGTGAGGATAAGATTATGGTAATTATGATTATAATGATTGTAATTATTATTTTATTATGGTTATTATTATTATCATTATTATTATTATCTTATTAATATTATTATCATTGTTGTTGATATAATCATTTTTTTATTATTGTTATAGTAAGGGTGGTTAGGAGGATTATGATGATGGTTATTTATGATGGTTATGATTATTATAGCATTGCCGATGATAGTTTATTGTGAAGACGATTATGATGCTGAAATTGTAAGTGGTGGCAAGCATAGTTACGGTAATGAGCGCCAATTTGACGGTAATACTGGTGAAAGGTATTCGCGCTAATGATGATTACAGTCGTGACAGATGATTGATGGTGATTGCGAAGGGTCTTGATGTCATTATTAATTTCTCCGTCATTTGTAACGTTATCTCGAAACGCGGCGGAAAGGGATGGGGTGGGGGTGGGGGTGGGGGGAGCTAAAAGATGGGGAGCAAAAGGGTTGGGTGCGGAGTGGAGGTGAGCGAGAGGGGCGGAATGTCAGTCTATGCATTTTTACCGTAAGCATGTGGGCGGAGTGGGCTGAGGTTGGGCGAAGCTGAAGGTTGTCGGTGGCGGTGGAGGTAGGGGGGGGGGGGGGGGAATGGTGTTGGGGGTGGTGGTGGTGGGGGAGGTTGAGGTGGTCGGGTAGGTCAGGGAAAATGTAGATGGTGGGAGAGGAGGAGGTGGAAGTGGAGGAATAAAAGGGGAGACAGGGGGAGAGGAGGGAAGTGGGAGGGAGGATAGAACAGGGAGAGATATAGATGGTGGACGGTATTTATAAGAGGAAGGGGAAAGAAGGCAATGAATAAGGAAAAAGTAATTCATGGAGAGGATTGAGGAGTAAGAGTGAGAGAGAAATAGGGTGAAGTAAGGAAGGAAGAGAGAAAGGTGAGAAGGAGAAGATGGCGAGAGAGAAGAAGACGTGTGAGAGGGAGAGGCAGGGAGATGGATGGAGGCGTGAGAGGCGGCAATGTGGGAGGCCTTTAAAGGGGGTTGGTGAAGGTGATTTGATCCACGACAGGATTGCGAGTTGTGGGCGGGTGTGAGAGAGAGTGGATAAGAGGGGGGGGGGCGAGTTGGGTAGTGTGTGGGAGAGGGGGAGGTCGGAGGAAGTCTCGATTTCATGGTGTGGTGTACCTGCATGCACTGGTGTTGCATGACGTGTGGGTTGGAAACGT
>NW_028234410.1:27855979-27865979 GCF_977035675.1 Penaeus japonicus
ATTGCATGCCTGTTCTCTCTGTTCTGTTATTATGCTTGTATTGCATGTGTCTTCTGTTCTCTTTTTCCCCTCTTTTTTCTCTTCCTCCTCCCCTTCACTTCGCTCTATATTCACTACACACTTTACCTCTTACCTTCTTTTTTTCTTTTATATACCCACTCGTCTCCTGCACCTCCTCCCTCTCCATCTTCTCACTTTTCCCCTTATTTTTCCTATTCTCACTCTCTCCCTTTCCCTCCCTCACTATCTTTCCCTTTCACACTTTCGCCACTTGCCCTCTCTCTTTCCCTTTTCCACTTCCCCCCTCCCTCCCTCCCTCCCTCCCAAGATCAATCCTTACATCATATCCACCCACATTATCCACGCTGATGACGTCTGTCCCTTGAGCCCCGTGTTATCCTGTCCATTAATGGGTTTCCGATGCGTAATGGCACGAGTTCGCCATCTCTCTGGCTCGTGTTTCGATGGGGGTTCGGCTTTCGTGTGTTTTGTTCTCTCGGTATCTTTTTTTTTTTTTTTTTTTTTTTTTGCCTGTCTATTCTTCTAATTTTGTTGATCTTGTTATGGGTATTATTGTTGGTTTTCATATTTGTGTTGTTTTTCAGTGAACGGTTAATCTTATCCCTGTTTGGTGAAATTATATTATCAGGTCGTCTTTAGGTCACACACACATACACACACACACACACACACACACACACACACACACACACACACACACACACACACACACACACACACTCACACTCACACTCACACTCACACTCACACTCACACTCACACCCACACTCACACATATATACACACACATTAACATTCTCGTCAACGGACCGTCATTAAAGATGCACTTCCCCCGTTGTGTCAATGCGGCGATGACCTCTATCGACGTCGTCTATCCCGTCGTCATCCCCTATCCCTCCGCCATGGGTCATGAGGAGGCTAAGCCATATAAGGCAGGCAAACTACACAAAGTTGTTGCAACCTCACCTCGGCTCGCCAGATGGACATTTCGAACGCCCACCGCCCATATATAGCACCCCTTAAGATCCCCACCCGCCCCACTCTCCCCTCCCACTCTCACACGCGCTACCCGCACGCCCACGCACCACACATACACACACCCTTTCCTTATCACATATTCCTCAATTCCCTCTCCTCTTCCCCCTTTCCCCTTATGCCCCCTCCTCCTCTTTCCTCTCCTTTTCTTTTCCTCTTCTCCTCCCCCCTCTTTTTCGTCCCTCTCCTCCTCTTCCCCCCTCCTGTTTCCTTATTCCCCATATGTCCTCGCCTATGTCCCCCTCCCCATCACCCCTACCAATGCCCCCCTCTACCAGTGCCCCCTGGTCGCGCCCACACGCATGACAAACACTCAAGCTACGCAAATATCGCGGTAAGAATGGTTGTTGAAGGAGGGGCTGATGGGGAGTGGGAGGAAAGGTAGTAAAAGGTGGGTAGATGAGAGAGAGAGAGAGAGAGAGAGAGAGAGAGAGAGAGAGAGAGAGAGAGAGAGAGAGAGAGAGAGAGAGAGAGAGAGAGAGAGAGGATACATGTCTCTACAACAGATAGAATTACGAAAGAGTAGAGGGAGAGGGAGGAGACGGGGAGGTAGGGGAGAGAGGACGGACGGGCGAGTGCCAGATGAGTGCCAATTAGAGTTGCGTTGGTTTACGGGTGTGACGGCGGCGGCGGCGTTCATTATCCTTTTGTTCGTATCTGTGGCGGTGAGAACGGAGGCGGAAGGAAGATCATTGTGATCCGTGATAATCGCGAGGATTGGTCGTAAAAATGGTGATGTGTCAGAACGAATCCCATCGGAAATGCTGGTGATGTTGGAAGTATTAGTGTAATGATTTTGATGATGCCTTTAATGATTATGATGATTATAATGATAATGATGATAGTACCGATAGTGTTATTTTCAGTTGAAAAAATAAGCAATTATGATATGAAAAAAAGACAGAAAAAGCAAGTCTTGGTAGAGAGACCATGAGTCACGATCGCCTGTCTATCTGTCTGTCTGTCTGTTTGTCTGTAGGTAGCCGCGCATAGACCATACCTGCCCTAGCCGGTGGTACCTGTTGTTGTGGTCGCTACCTAGTATCGGAGCCTGTTACAAGAGGCAGGTGAACCGTTGACACTCTTGGACGTTGCTCCTGGCGGCCCGTTGGGGGGTTATCATCATCATAGACGGATGAGGGGATATGGGTTATGGAGGAGGGGGGGGAGGAGTTCTTTTGCGTTTTTGTTGTTGTTGTTGGGGGTGTATGGGGGGGGGCTATTTTGTATACGAGTGAGAGGGTGGGAAGGATCGGTTGGGGGAGGGCGAGAGGTGAGGAACGGGTGGGGGAAGGGGAGGGGGGTATATGCTTTCCTTTCGCGGCCGTTGAGTGAGTTCATTGATGATGATTGTATGGTTTGGATGCGCTACGTTCGTTTTTGTTTGGTTTTGCTTCGTTTCGGCGGACTTGATTGCACGCCATTTTTATATATTTGGTATATCTTGTAATCATGTTTATGTTTATTCACTTAACATTTGTTTTAATTATTTTTTTAGCTCATTGCTTCTTTTCGTTCTATTAACATTATTTTCTCTACGTTCTCCTCGTCATATTTTCCTCTCATTTTTTTTCTTTTCTTCTCGAAGGGTAAGGGTGAGGAGGGTGAGGATGAGGGAGATGAGGGATAGGATGTAGAGGAAGAAGACCGAGTTGGTGATGAGAAGGCGAGGGTGGGAGGAGAAGAAACAGGGTTGGGGGGGGGGGGTCGAATAAGGCTTTATTAGCAGGGCATTAACACTGATGTGGCATTATCGTCGGGAATCAGCGGGGAATTTTGTTGAGTTTCCGAGTTTGGTGTCGCTGTTTGCGTGTTTGTTTTTCATGTGTGTCGTAGCGTCTTGTTTGGGCGCCGAATGATTTTTTTGTTTTTTTTTTGTTTTTGCGATTATGTTTTTAAAGGGTATAGAGAAGGTGAATGTGGTTTAGTGATGGAAAACTATTGCATCTCGTAACATCTGAATCTGATTAATCATTTCCCCAGTTTCTCCAGGGACAGTCAGATGATTTTAAGAGCACCAGACACAAAAGAGAGAGGTAGTTGTTGACGCAACCGCTGGTGAGATCACACAAGGAAAGGTCGTTCGTTCAATCTCGAGTCGTCGTAAGCACCAACTGAACGCAAGGCAGCGCGAGTTCGGTTGGAGAGCGTTTTGCGTGTGCGTGATTTACGAGGAGTCGAGTTGAATGACCTGACCTTTGACCTTATATTACGAGAATTAAGAAAGGAAAAGGGGAGCAGAGTGTGTATGCAGTGTAAAGAGGAAGATCTGCGAGTGTTTGCACGTTAGCAAACACACGATGGATCCCCCGCCATGAATCAGGGCGCCCGGAAGCACACGTTGATGATGTGAAAGAAAGGTGGAGCAAAGAAGAGAGGAGGAGCGGAGAAGGAGAAGATTAGGAAGAAAGGGGGAGACGGGATGTGAGAAAGATAAGAGAGAGCTCCCCCAAGATGTGACACAGAAAAAGTGAGGAATAGAAAGAGAAAGAAATTAGTATAAACGGGACAGGATGCGATTCAACAAATAAGGTGCGAAAATAAAACGACCAAGATAAAGCGAAAAGGAAAGAGAAAGAGAGAGGACACGCTCTCCTCTCTCTCCCGCAGTGGCACCACCACCAACATGGTCAACGTGCGGTGCCTCGCGTGCCAGGTCAAATACCGAATTCTGGCCGCCAAAAACACCAACCTGCTGGACTGTCACGTGCCCGTGCCCGTCTCCCCGGAGCCACGCTTCCCCTACAGGGCACCAAAGCTAAAGAAACCTCGGTCCTACAATAGGGTGAGTGCCTATGAGGGCGTCTTAGGGTGTCTAAGGGCGTCTCAGAGCATCTTGGGGTGTCTGAGGTGTGTCTTATTAGAATGTCTGAATGTGTTTTAGTTTAGTTTGTTATGCCTATGATAAGTGAGCTTAAAGATGGGAAAGAGAAGAAAAAGAAATCTAGAGAAAGGGAATAGAAAAAATAGAAGGGCAATAGGAATGAGGTACACGCTAGGATTATTACACGGTTTTATTTTTTTTCATATTATTACTTTCATTCTGTGTAGAAATTTTGAGGGGACTCAAAAATAGTAGCGGAAACCGATTGTCCAGTAAAGACCTGAAACAAGCTCATTCCGCATGCCTTCCCCCATGTCAGATGATAAGACGGTGTCACTTTGAATTGTTTTGAAATTCCATTTAGTTTTCCATTATTTTTCGTTCGGCTAGTTTTGAGAAAGGTTGGTTCGGTCTTTGATACTTTCAGGTCTTGTTTTTTTATGGGTCTTTGGTCTTTGGTCTTTGGTCGACTTCTTGGACGCCAGCAACTGCACCTGTGTACCTGTAATTTATATGTACGCCTTATCAGGTTAAACTTGTCCTTTGGGGCCGTGGTCGCTGGAGACTTGTCCCCGTGAGAAGGTCTTGGGTTGTATCCCCACCCCACCCCACCCCTTCCTGGACCCCTGCCTCTCTTCTTCTCCCCTCCCCACCCCACCCCCTTGGGACACGCCCTAGCTTCTCGTCCTGCTGCAGGACTCGCGCCTTCGCTTTTTCCTCTTACCTTTTTCCCCCTTTTTTCTTTTCTTTCTCCCCCCCCCCCCTCTCTCTTTTCCTCCTTCCCCGTCCCTGTCTCCCTCCCTCCCCTCCCCCCTTTCTCTGTGACACTCCCTCCATAGATTTAAGCATCTACGTGCGTCCGTGTGTGTGTGTGTGTGTATGTGTCTGGCTGTCTATCTGTGTGTGATATAAATGGGTGGAGACTATAATTATCATCTCAGATTGTTAGGGCGTTTTTACGGTGGCTAAAAACCTGATTTTCTAGCCGTTGGTTCAGCACACGCACGGCGCGGATCCGTCCTTCTGCGGCCGCCCGTGACGACCCCGATCCCTGTGCCCCGCCGCGCCGCCTCGAGACCCCTTGCTGTATCCCTTGCCCGTTGTCCAGCGACGACCTTTAAGGGCTTGTGATAGCTTGCGACGTCCTCTAATAGCCTGTGATATTATATAATGATTTGCTTTGGCTTACGACTTCATGTAATGGCATGTGATATCCGGGGATGTTTTCTTTCGGCTTGCAACGTCCTGCAATGGTCTATGATGTCCTATAATGTTCTCTGATGTTATGCAGTGCTTTGGAGTAGCGTCCGATTGGCTTTCGTATGATGTCTTTGGAGTCCGAAGTACAAGGGAAAGGGAGTCAGAGAAGTAGAATGGCGAGAAGAAGAACAAGGAAGGGGGAAATGGACAGGAGAAGGAAGAAGAAAAAGAAGATAATATATAGACATATATATATATATATATATATATATATATATATATATATATATATATATATACATACATATACATACAGAGAGAGAGAGAGAGAGAGAGAGAGAGAGAGAGAGAGAGAGAGAGAGAGAGAGAGAGAGAGAGAGAGAGAGAGAGAGAGAGAGAAGCGACGAGAAAGGCAGACAGAAACAGAGTGGCTTTCGGTGCCATGGTGTTGCTCCAGGTAATTAGTAGTAATCCAGTTGTCGTCCGCGAGATTCGTCAACCTTTAATTAGTGCCTCGTACGTCTTCTATGAGGAGGAAGAGGAGGGGTAGATGATGATGGTGAAGAAGAAGAAGAAGAAGAAGAAGAAGAAGAAGAAGAAGAAGAAGAAGAAGAAGAAGAAGAAGAAGAAGAAGAAGAAGAAGAAGAAGAAGAAGAGGAGAGGAGCTGTGGGTGAGTGTTCCCTCATTGGTCAGGGAGGCAAGTGACACAGCAGACACGCATAGTACGAATGATGGGGAAGCGCACAGAAGGAAAAGGAACCAGAATAAAATGAGTGGCTCGAGAAGAGAAAGAGAGAGAGAGAGAGACACAAGACAGAAAGAACGGTAAATCGGCTAAAAGATAAAAAAAAGTATGGGAGAGAAATATCGAGAAAGAAAGAAATCGAGCTCCAAAAGCAGCGCAGTCGAATGAATCAGCGCGGAGGGGAAGGAGGGAGAGGGAGAGATTAGAGGAAGGGAGGCACTAATGATAGCGCGACGGCCGCATGTGGACGCGGTGGTCCAGGTGGTGGCCAGGTAATGAGTGGGTGCGCTCGGCGGATAGCTCGCAAGGTGAGGATCAAGGCTGAGTGTACCTTACTTGGCCAAGGGTGGGGGGAGGTGATGGAGGTGGAGGGGGAGATGGAGAGGGCGGAAGAGGAGGTGGGGATGGAGGGGGTGGAAGCGGTAAAGGTGGATGGAGGAAGTGGGCATGGAGGCAAATGTGGAGGATGAGAGAAGAGGAGGTAATACACGTGAAGGTGGATGAGGGAGGTGGATGTGGAGGTATGGGGAAGAGGAGGTGGAGGAGAGATGAGAAACGACAGAAAGAAGAAAGAAAAGGAAAAAGATGAGTGTATTGGAAGGAGGGAGGAGTGATGTATGCACGGTGCTTGAGGCTAAGCACTAGAATTATGGGTGATAATAGTAAGGCCATGATGCCAGAAAATGACAAATGGAGGGCAAAAAAGAAGATAAACGAAGAAGAAAGAATGGGAGAATAATGAGAAAAAGAATGAGAAAAAGAAACATTGCATTGGATGCTGGGGGATGTTTAGAGAAGGGGAGAGGAGTTGGGGGAGGTGCTAGTGTAGAGGAGAAGGGGTGAGAGAGGGGAGAATGGTGAAGAATGATGTAGGGCAGGAGAGGGTGGGTCCCAGCTGGGCGGGATAGCATCAAGACGGTTGGTACCTCAGGGGCCCCCGTTCATCTTCTGACGTTGCCTTACACAAAGGCTGGAATGGACATGCGTAAGGAACTCTTTAGGATATCTCCCCCTACCCTCCCCCTACCCTCCCCCACCCTCCTCCCGCTTCTGCATCTCCCCCCTTCTCCTCCCGTCCCCCAAGGAGAGAGGTATGCAGTAGAATTCAAGTATATTTCTGTGATCTCTCTTTCTGACTTTTTTTTTGAGGGGGAAGGGGGGAGGGTGAATTGGTCGTGGTATTTATGTTTTAATCTCACTGGATGGCGAAACCGCGCGCGCGCTCTCTCTCTCTGTCTCTCTTTTTCTTTTTTCGTGTGACGACAGCGCCAGCATGACAGTTGCAATACGAGGGTGACTATTGTGACCCTGTTGTCGGTTACCGTTAAAACTGTAATGATAATAATAGTAACAATACAAAAAGACCAAAACAAAATCTAAGCGAGAAAACATGATCCCTTTGAACTCGCTGCGTGTTGATGAAACTGTTCGAATTTTGTATTACGATGAACTAGTTTCCGCGTCCCCCGCCCATCCCGCGCGGTCTCCTCTCCTCCCGGCTTCTTGGCTGGAGCGCCTCGCCATCGAGACCCAACACGGATACACGTAGACGGGGAGGGAAGGGAAGGGGTTGGGGGGACGTTTCCGATCGGGGGGTCACGGGCCGTACTCCGTTGTCACGTGCAACGGAGTCATGTGCAGGCGGTGTTTCATCGAAACTGCTAATGTCTTTCTGTACCTCCTTCTCCTACTCTCATTAAAAATTCATGCGATTTTCTCTTTTTTCAGTTTATTGTTCTTGTTCATTCTCTTCCTTCTCCTCCTCTCCTCCTCTCCCTCTTTGCCCTCCATCGACGCGCGTGCCCGACCCCCCCTCCCCCATCCTAGGTCACCGGTCTTCCAAACTGGTGCTTCAAGATTATATTGCCGTTTGCAACATTCCGGGTCGTTCTGTCTTGCATATTGATCAACTGTGCAACTGTCGGCCGTCTTTTTTTGCAATCAGGCGGTCCGGTGAATGGGAGACAAAACCTGGAGCTTATATGGAAGGAGAGAGAGGAAGAGATGGAGGTCATATCTGGCCATACAGCGTCGCCCTAAAAATGGTTTTGCTTTTTTACCGTTTTCCGCTCTGTGAATGTCTTATAATAGTTTAAAGTATAATGGGGACGAATCTCTCTCTCTCTCTCTCTCTCTCTCTCTCTCTCTCTCTCTCTCTCTCTCTCTCTCTCTCTCTCTCTCTCTCTCTCTCTCTCTCTCTCTCTCTCTCTCTCTCTCTCTCTCCCTCCCTCTCCCTCCCTCCCTCCCTCTCCCTCTCCCTCTCCCTCTCTCTCTTTCTCTCTCTTTCTCTCTCTTTCTCTCTATGTGCGTGTGTGTGAGTCAATCAATCAGTCAGTCAGTTAGTCAATCAGTTAAAGGATTCATTACTAAAAAGAAGTCCATTATCTCAATCTCCAACCTGCAAATCAGCACCAATGCTACGCTTGATCTAAACCTAGGAGTGAGTGGGCGGACAAAGGTATACACGCGGGAGACATACCTTGAGAGAGGGAGCTACGTGTGCCGGGATTTTTTAAAGTGGCGAGGCGTACGTAGTGTACGAGCACTACACGCAGGTACTCTTGGAAACCGAGAAGAGGGGAGGGGAGTCGTGTACAGGCTGTGTGTGGATGATCGTTGTCGCATACGTCAGTATTGGTATTGTTGTTGTTGTTGTTGTAATTACCGTCATCATCATCACTGGTTGATTTTATTTTTGTTCTAATTTTATTTGATTTGTTTATTCCTCTTTTTTTCTTGCTCCGTATTTCACGAGATGCGGTGGTGTCGGAGTTGCTCCAATCCGCCATGTTTGCTTAGCCGCCAACCTCCTCCTCCTCTTCCTCCTCTTCCTTCTCTTTTTCTTCTTCTTCCTACTCTTTCTACTCCTTCGCTCTGTCTTTCCCATAACCTTTGCCCTTTTGGAACTTCATCCTTAATGCCTGTGTCTTCATGTTTTTGTTTTTGTGTACTTGGCCGTGGCTATTTGTTTATGTTGGGATGTCTGACAATTACAACCCGGACTCACTTTCTCTCTCTCTTTCTTTCTTTCTTTATTTATTTATTTATGTCTCCCTCCCTCCCCCCTCCCCCCTCCCCCCTCCCACTCCCTCTCACTTCTCATTTTCTTTCACTCTCCTTAATTCGTCACTCCTTCCTCCACCCCCTCCACCCCTTTCTATTTCTTTTATTATCCCTCTTCTCGTCTTCATGTCATGCACTCCTCTTCCCCCTCCCTTCCCCTTCCCCCCCTCCCCCATTCCCACGGTCCCAGTGCCTTGGTATTTCCTGTTGCTTGGTTTCGTGACGTCTGGGAGGAGAAACAGCTCAGCGGGGAGAATAACAAGGGAAGAAAGGAGGGAGATGGGGATGGGACGGGGGTGAGGAGAAGGTGGGAGAGTATGAGGGAGATAGGGGAGTGGTAGAAGGAGGGAGAGGGGGAGGGGGAGGGAGAGGGAGAGGGAAGAAGTGAGAAATACCCAAACATATGACCCTTTAACCCGTTGTGTGTTTTTTTTTTTTCCTTCTTTTGGTGTCTTGTTCTATTTTTGTTCTTTTTTCTTTGTACGTCTCCCTCGTTTCTCTTTCTTGACTTCTCTCCCTTTCTCTTCCTATCTCCTTCTCTTTCCTTCACTTTTCCCCTTTGCCTCTTTCCCTTCCCCCTCTCTTCCTCTACTTTTCCTACTCTCTCCCTCCCCCTCTCCCTATACCTGTTCTTCTCTTTCCTATATATATCCGTTATATTCCACTAAACGCCATTTTGTTCTTGACTGAACTTTTCAGATCTCGTTCTCGTCGCCCGCTTTTTTCTTATTATTTTTTTCCTTTTCTTTTTCTTCGTCTTCTCGCCCCTCAGGCTACCTCGTTCTTCGTTCCACTTCTTGATCGCTGTGTTATTCATTGAGTTTGTTTGAGGTTCTTTTTATTGTAATTAGTACTTCCTCGTATATCAGTTCTATGTTGTTTTTCGATGCTGCTGTTATTCTCATTTCTTGTCTCGTTCTCCTTTCACGCCTTTAGTTTAGATGCTCTTATTTTTAGATTTTTGCTTCTCGTAGTCTTTCTGCCCCTCCCCTTTTTCCTTTTAGCTTCCCAGTCCTCTGCTTCTATATTTACTTCTTTCGCTCAGCTCACAATCTAACCCTTACTTTTTTTCGCATAGCGACACCATAACTAAAATCCTACAAGAGAATTA
>NW_028234410.1:27868479-27873479 GCF_977035675.1 Penaeus japonicus
AGGAAGACGAAGAAGAAGAAAACGAAGAAGAAAAAGAAGAAGAAAAAAGAAGAAGAAGAAGAAGAAGGAGATTGGTGTAATGGCGGAAAGGGGACCCGAAGCGATGGGGGTGGGGGGAGCCTTGAATGTTATCTCGGCTGACGAGGGATTATTTGTGTCGCAGCGGGGAAGGGGAGAAGGACAGGGGGAAGGGGAAGGGCGAAGAAAGCAAGGGTTGGAGAGAAAGTATGAGGAGTGGAAAGTGAAGAGGGAGAGGAGAGGAAGGAGAAGGAGGAGGTAGAGGATAAGAGAAAGAGCCCTTGGAGAGGATCATGTTGACAGGAGTGGGAGCACCGGATAGGACTCGGGGGATTCCATGCATCTGGTAGGAGCGGCGTGAGATGTATAGGTAGTTGGAGGTGGGTGGTCACCGTTGCTACGTCAGATGGAGGAGGAGAAAAGAAAAGAGGAGGGGAGAGGAGAGAGGTGAGGAGAGGGGAGGAGAAAAGAGAAGAGAAGAGAAAAGAAAGGAGAGAAGAGAAGAGGGGAGAGGAGAAAGAGAAAAAGAAAGAGAATGAGGAGTAGGAGTAGGGTGTGGTGATGTTGGTGCCGGGAGGTCGTAGTCGAGATAGAGGGAGGCATGTGGAAGCCAGACGTGTATGTTTTATGAAGGGAGGGTTTTTAAGCTTATCCTCTCAGGGGGATATTTTTGAGTGCGGGTACGAGAGGAGTAGGAAGCCAAGAGGAGCAGCAAAACTAGTAGATTAGTAAAGAAAGGAGAGAGAAGCAGAAGCAGGTCGAATCGTTGAATTTTGTATCACAGAAAATGAGGCGGAAGCGTCCGGACCTACTACCGCCGTCATGTATGTACAAATTACCTTAATTTTATTTTCTCTATACGATTTTTTTTTTCGCTCGTTCTGTGTTCGTTTCCTGGCTCCTCGTCCGGACTCGAAGGCGGGGTATTTCGTGGTTATCCTTCCGACTAAGCAAGGGCTCGGGACCCGGATAGCATCTAGCATGGCGCCGCGGTGTGGAATATTCATACGCGCTCCGCTGTATAAGGCCAGCTCACGCCATGTCCCACACGCTGCCTGTTGCGCTTGCCCTTCCTGCTTCGCCCTCCTCTTTCTCTTCCTCGTTCCTCTTGCATTTCCTCGATTTCTGGCCCACCTTGCATTGCCTTCCTCCTCCTCCTCCTCCTCCCTCCTTCTTCGTTCCTCTTGTTTTTTCCAGTTCCCCCTTCGCCCTCCTCTTCTCCGCTTCCTTGCCTCCTTCCGCTTGCTGTCTCCCTCCCGCACCCAGGGAGAGAGCCGTCCGTCTCGGAGGGCGTGAGGATGAGCGATGGCTGAAAGGGATCAGTCAATAAACTCGAGCGTGAAGTAGAGACTCGGGCTGGATTAGGGGCGAGCTCAAGTGTGGGCTGGCTGGACGTGGGCTTCGAGAGTACGTCGGACCGAAACTCTCTCTAGTGTGGGCCAAGTGATGCATCAACATAAGAAGGGAGTGTGTGGAGTAAGCGGGTAGACAGGCAGGCAAGCAGGCAGGCATGAGTCAGTCAGTCAGACGGTCAGTCAGTCAGTCAGTCAGTCAGACGGTCAGTCAGTCAGTCAGACGTATACACACGCACACACATACATACACACACACACACACACACACACACACACACACACACACACACACACACACACACACACACACACACACACACACACACACACACACAGAAACAGAAGCAAAAGTTTAAGAGACAGACAAACGACAAGATCCGGCGATGTAGGCCTAGCGAGCCATTCCCCTTTAACATGTAGGCTTATGTGTAAGGCGGCGAGTACTCAGGACATGAGCAGCTTCCCGCCTCGCCTCCTCCATCTTCTTCTCCCTGCCTGGGTGTGAGGCGAGGGGAGCAAACACTGTGATTTATACTTGCGACGATGAGGGATGATGTGTGTAAGCCGTATATGGGCGTGCGATAACCTTAGTCGCTTGCTTGTGTGTGTATGTGTGTGTGTGTGTGTGTGTGTGTGTGTGTGTGTGTGTGTGTGTGTGTGTGTGTGTGTGTGTGTGTGTGTGTCTGCGCGCGCGCGTTCATGCTTGAGATATCTCTCATTTTTCCTCTCTCTCTCTCTCTCTCTCTCTCTCTCTCTCTCTCTCTCTCTCTCTCTCTCTCTCTCTCTCTCTCTCTCTCTCTCTCTCTCTCTCTCTCTCTCTCTCTCTCTCTCCTCCCTTGTCTATCTTTGAGTGTGTGCAGTATGTAGCACATGGTAATGGTATACAGTAGTTATGCTAGTCACGAGGCTCCCCACTGAGGTTAAGCATGGACTCCAGCTGCGACCGTTAAAACACACACACACTCACTCACTCACGTACTCAATTACTCACACACACACACACACTCACTCACTCACTCACTCACTCACTCACTCACTCACACTCTCTCACTCACTCACTCACTCACTCACTCACTCACTCACTCACTCACTCACTCACTCACTCACTCACTCACTCACTCACTCACTCACTCTCTCTCTCTCTCTCTCTCTCTCTCGAATTTATCAAAAGAGGGAAGACTGCAAGGAGAGAAACGACAGAAGTAGAATCCTATCCAATTACATTTTCTAAGAACATTACGACAAAAAAGACCAAGTGTCAGCGATGACGTCATTTCTATGAATTTTGTAGCTTTCAGAGAAGGATCCAAACATCCATCTGCTTTTCGAACAAGCGAAAGTGGTTCGGTCGCTTCTCTGTTTGCTCGCACACTTGATGATACACACACTAACCCAACAACGCCGATATTATTAGATAGTTGTAGGAATCTCTCTGAACAGCTGAACCATTTTTCTATTAATCCACATTAAATCTCATAATCTTGTGTGAAGAGCTCGTTCATTTGAGGGGGGAGGGAGGGGGGAAACGAGAATGAATTTCGAACTCGACTTCGGGTCTTTAGGCGGCTTCGAACGGCGTCCGTCAAACGTAAACAAATATGGCCGCCGTGAGATAGAAGCCCGGTCTGGTTTTACATAATTATTCAAAGGTCTGAGTGAAGCGGCGCGTCTTAGAAGGGTGGGGGGCATGTCCATTGCGTTCTGGATGCTAACGGTAGCGTGGCTTTGCATTTTCGGGCACAATAGTTTGTTTTTCTTTTTTAGCTTCGTTTTTTTCTAGTAGCGGCCAGTTTTACGAGGATCGTGGCTGTTAAAAAAAAGCCGTGAACAGGTTTTGACAGTTTATGTAAGACGGTCTGCCATCCGCTGGAAGTTTACAATCCACGTTTTGTTCCCTCCGATTAAGAAAGAAAAAAAAGAGGATTGAAAGCTTTTCTGTAAGTTACGAAAAGAGATTGCCAAAGAATAATCGCTAGATCTCTTTTCCTAGCTAGGGGGAGGGGCAATATCATTCACTTCTGAAGAAATGTTTTCACCATCTTGAAAATGAATCGCAGGAAGAAGGGCCTAATAAAGAATAGTCCCGGCCTTCGCCATGTGATTTGATATCCTCCTCGCCCGGCGGGGACTTCTTGATGATAGACTGATAGTCCTATGTCTCTAACAGAAGGCAACACGTGGTAATATTTACATGTGCTTTTCTACGAGAACATTTATAAAAGAAAAGAAAAAAAAAGAACAAAAAGCTAAAAACCTACTTAAGATTCCCAACTTCACATAACCCATAACCATTTTGTCTGTTCGCATCTAGAGCAGTGGAGGTGGGTCCTCCCCCTCCCTGTGTCCGGCTCGTATGAAGAAAAAAATAAGTTCCTTACAAGTCGTTTATTCCCCCAAGCACGTATGTCAGTCGCTTGGCAAATTGGCTTGAGGGGGATTGATGTATAGGCTTGCGGGGTTCGAACAGGTGGGTTCAACGAGCTACTGGGTTGACACGCTTTCGTGATTGGGGCTCGAGCAGGTGCGTCTCGTGTAGTGGTTTTAGGATGCGGAGTTTGCCATGTTGGCCTTTCTATCGAATAATTTTCCTAGGTACCTCTTGCTCCTACCTACCCCTATTCCTCTCCTTAGCCTCTCCCTCTCACTCAGTCCTACTTCCACCCTGGCCGTTGTGGGGACGCAAAGGACAGAGCCTGTTGCACGCCGCGATAAACCTGACGGCGGCTGCCCCTTCCCACGCTGCGAGGCCCCGGATCACGTTGCATGCCTTCCCTTCCTCTTTCCCTCTTCCCTTCGTGTCGCCCTTCCTCCTTTTTCAGTTTCTCTCTTTCTATCCGTCTCGCTCTTTTTCTCCTCTTTTCCCGTTTCCCTGCACTCCTCGTCTTCCTTCTCTCTCTTCCTCCTTCCTTTCTCTTCCTATCTGCCTCTCTATGTTTTCTCTTCCCCTTCCTCCCTCCACCGCTTCTTCTTTCTCTGCATCCTTCGTCTCCCTTTTCATTTTCTCTTCCACCTTCTTCGTTTGTGTTTCTTTCTCTTTCTCACTCCCGGCTTCCTTTCTACTTTTATGCCAACTGACACCCGACGCTACAATCTGTCATCTACTGTACATTGACAGTCACCCGTCTACTATTGGATACTTCCTCGTTTTTTCATCTTTGTTTTCTTCTCTCAGGATTTCTTTAGCTCTCCTGAATTAGGAGTTAGACTTAGGCTTGGCGAATTTCGGGGGAGGTGGATAAATGGATGCAAGAATGTGAATTTGCGTGCAGGTGTTTGTGTCTGTGTGTTTGTTTCACTGTCTATGCATTCGCTCTGTGTGCCATGTGTTATCTTGGAGATGATTTTCTCTCTTTCCCAGAGAGAATCAGATTCAAACAAAGACGGAGCAAACCGCGTTTCCCAAGAATCGAGGAAGCGTTCATTTAAGAACTAAGAATCCGAGATCTTCAGCCCCCCTCACCGCCGCCGCCGCCTCTCTTCCCCCAGGGTAACGTTTATTAGGGTCAAATATGTCACATGCGAATATTACATCGTGGGTGATGGCACGTAGCCGAGGGGAAAGGGAGGGGGAAGGGGGCACCTGCCACCGGGTTTAAGCAGCGCAATTGTTGCTCTTTTGCTACGTGT
>NW_028234410.1:27878479-27883479 GCF_977035675.1 Penaeus japonicus
TGTGTGTATATATATGAAATGTGTGTGTGTGTGTGTGTGTGTGTGTGTGTGTGTGTGTGTGTGTGTGTGTGTGTGTGTGTGTGTGTGTGTGTGTGTGTGTGTGTGTGTGTGTGAAGGGAAAACAGACAGACGCAGCGCCGGAGGGAAAATGATAGACGCTCACACACAAAGCAATCGCTGCTTCCTCGCCCTGATCTCATTAGAATGCGGAGAGCGAAGCGGTGATAAGTGCGGCCGTAATTACCTCGTTGGTGTCGCTTTGGGTTTGGGCAGCGGCTTCGGGGTGACGTCATTCCCTCGCAGCCTGAGTCCCCTAGCCCACTAGCCCCCTAGCCCCCAAGCTCTCACGCCCGCAGCGGCTCTTTCAAGTTTCGTTTGTTTACTTTATGTTATCTTCCTTCTTCTCTCTTGATCATGAACTACCTACTTCCCTCTTTTTTTCCCTTCTCTCTTTTTTTTTCTTCTTTCTCCTCCTCTCCACCCCCCTCCCTTCTTCACCCTCCTCTTTTATCTTCTCCGCCCTCCTCCCAATGTCTCCTCGTAAGAAGTAGCGCGAGTCCCCTCCCCATGCTCCCTCCCCTCCGTCGCCAGCTGGTTCCAAGCCGACCCTCGCTGGCCGCCGGGTTGCCCACTAAACCGGGTTTATTTTTAGTCCTCCTTTGCCTCAGAATGGGCGTGGCCTTGCCGTTTGAATGGTCTTCTGATAGCGATTGATACTTTTTTTTTCTTTTCTTGTGGGGTCTAAAGCCATCCGTTGTATTAGGTTGCATGTTGCACGGGGTGCCGAGTACGGGTTAAGGGGAGGGAGGGTGGGAGAAGGCAAGGGGGAGGAGGCACGGAAGGGGCAACGGGAGAGGATTGTCCATGCCCCTCGTTGAACTTATGTTGTTGCTGATGTTGCTTCCTTGCCCGTGTACTTGTGATAACTTCAGTGGAGTGGTGAGGATGAACTTTTCTCTTGAGGGTCTGTTGTCGTTGCGTAAGGGCCTTTCTCTGTCTTCTCGCCCTTTTCGTTTACTGATCATATATGTTTTTCTCACTTTTGACGCGACGAGATCGCACACGATCACGCATAGGCCTACTACATACGCACGCTAACTCTCTCTCTCGTCCGCCTGTTTTACTCCTACTCTCCCCCTCACCACCACTTCGGGGAAACTGGCACTCTTATAAACCAAGTTATTAAGGGGGATGTTACAAGTGCTGTAAATGTTGGTCACACACCCGCCTGCAGGGTGGGGGAGGGGAAATAAGGAGTAGTGGGAGGGGGGAGAGTTGTGGGGAAAGGGGAGAGGGAGAGAGGGCGGAGAAGGTGGACGGGTGTGATGGTGAGAGGATGGGGTGCTGGGCTGGAGGAGTGGTCTTAGTGAATTAGCGAAGTGCTCTGGTCTTGGAGGATGTGGGTTAAGCGCCCGGGGAATGCATTGGCACTCGGGCTCACGGACCCTTATTTGATCGGGAGGTTATCAGCCGGGGCGGTTTTATTAGCCCAATTATCCATGTGGACACTCCTAGGAGCTAAGGAGGGAGGGGGTGATGGAGCGGGGAGAAAGAGGCTGGGGTCAGGTGGAAGTTGGGAATGACTTTTTTCTGGCGTTTTCTTTTTTCTGTGAGAAGGAGTGATGGTGCGGAGGTGGAGAGGGAGGTAGGAAGAAAGATAGTAGAAGCGAGGAGAGAGGAAAATATAGAGCAGGAGTGAGACGCACAGATGCCGGCACGGATGACGCGAGACACACCAAATATCACAGCGCCGTGGATAACTCCGGCCAAGGCGTTGGCGGGTGTGAAGTGGTGATGTGGACCCGAGAAGACTCGGCGACGCGGCCGGGAATAAATATCTGTCTCTCACGATCAGCTGTTGCGCGCGCGCAGGCACGCCGAGCGGTGCCTGGGAGCTCTTATAAGGCGAGCCATTTTGTCCAGAACAGCCACGTCCGTGGACGCCAATTGCCCGCCGCTTATCTTGTCAGCCTGCCTGCTTGCCTGCCTGGCCGCTTGTTATCTGGCTGGCTCGGTTGCTTGCATGCGTGCCTGTCTGCCTGCTCGGCTTCTCGCGCGCTTGCCTGTCTGCATGTGTCTGCAAGTCTGGCTGCGACGGCGAGCGAGCGAGCGAGCGTTACTGCGTAGACTCAATTATCTTTTTGCTATGGTTCTCGGAAGGTGAAATTCGGACATGACTCGTGCAGTCTCACTGGCCGCGGGGAAGGCCGAAGGGGAGGGGGAGGGGGCGGGACATAGGTGGTGGTGCTGCTGGTAGGGGGGAGGGGGAGTGGAAGCAGAAGGGTGAAGGGGGTGGGTAATAAAAGAGGAATAATAATAAGAGAGAAAAAAGAAACAGACGAGAAGAGGTTGGGGTGCAAAGGGAAAGGTAGTGTGGTTGATAGAAGCAAGAGTAGAAGGAGGAGGAGGCAACGTTCAAGGACAAAAACAATGACCGCGCGAGA
Organism: Penaeus japonicus; assembly: GCF_977035675.1. Lineage (NCBI taxonomy): Eukaryota > Metazoa > Arthropoda > Malacostraca > Decapoda > Penaeidae > Penaeus > Penaeus japonicus. The sequence continues at coordinate 27,880,924 of NW_028234410.1, forward strand.
GCAACAGCGGCCAAGCGATGCTACAGCTGCAGTGCAAATTGCACGCTGTCCACACTCGGCACGGCGAACTTGGGTTTAATCCGCGATGGCTCGACACACATCTCGACGCCCGACGGAGGCCGGTCGCCGAGACTTCCGCTAATGACTCTCTTTGACTCAGGTGCTCTGTGTGTGTGTGTGTGTGTGTGTGTGTGTGTGTGTGTGTGTGTGTGTGTGTGTGTGTGTGTGTGTGTGTGTGTGTGTGTGTGTGTGTGTGTGTGTGTGTGTGTGTGTAAGAATGAGAGAGAAAGAATTTGGCTTTGACTTTGATAAGCTTATTGAGACAGAGGTTACTCACATCTCAAAAGGATGAAGTAAGAGAGAGTGTGTGAGTGAGTCTTAGGTGTGAAGGAAATAGGTAGAAGGCAATCTCATACACAGTCACCCACCGATAGACTCACAATCACACGCGAAATCCTCAATTTTCCGGTGGAACTGAGGACAACCCTAATTGCAGGATTGCTACATGTGGGTACTTGCCTTAATCCGTGGTACTTGGGGAAGCTGTCTTTACATCTCCCCCCCCCCCCTTCCTCTCTCTCCTCTCCTCTCCTCTCAATTTTCTCGCATATATACATACATACGTGCATATATCCAGCTACACAACAACGGGCACTCTAAACTACATTGCCATTGGAAATGTTTAAATATGTGAATATGAATATATATTTCTATGTTTGATTACTAATTATTTTTTCCTCTTTGTTGCAGGTAAGTCCCTTTGCAACATGTCCTGCTTCGGTTATTCGTGGGCACGTAAGTATGTCGAATGACGTCCTGTCTGACATGTCGTCGATCGGGACATGACATTAATCCGGGATAATAATACTAGAGAAAAAGCGAAAAAGAAGAGGCTCGTTTTTAGAGAGATCTTCCGTTTGAATGGCCAGCAAGGGACGGTAAGTGGCGGTTCGCTATATAAGGCGTGGCCGCCGATATCAACGCTATAATCCCCCTTCATAACACGGGTGGGCGGGAGGGCGGGCGCTGTGTCCAATCTTGCGTGCGATGGCCGCCTCTTTTTACCCCTGCGTCTCCTTCCTCCTCCTCCTTTTTATTGCTTCTCCACCTCATTTTTTCTTCCTTATCGTCCATGTCCTCCTCCTCACCCTCACCCCTCACCCCATCCTATTTTGCTTGTCTGTGGGTGGGTTTTAGGTTCAAAGTTATTTCAGTTACCTCGAACGAGACGGTTTTTTTTTATCATATACCCTTCGTTGTTACTTTTTCTTTCTTTTTGTTTTTATATGTTCTCTTATATGTTCCCCACCCCCCACCTCAGTTTTATTCTCTCTTTTTAAATATATATCCATTGACTCTCCCCGTCTTTTCTCTCTCTCTCTCTCTCTCTCTCTCTCTCTCTCTCTCTCTCTCTCTCTCTCTCTCTCTCTCTCTCTCTCTCTCTCTCTCTCTCTCTCTCAAGTGCGTTGCGTGGTTCGCGCTTGTGATTGCGTGAGTCACGGTGTTTGCATCACGCCGTTGCCACCGGGAGAGTGATAGTTTGGGAAGAGGAGAGAGATGAGTAAGGGGATCGCATGTCAGAGTTAATTGGAGGGAGAAAAAGAGAGAGAGAAAGAGAAAGAAAGAAAGAAAGAGAGAAAGAGAGAAAGAGATAGATAGATAGATAGATAGAAAGAAAGAGATAGGTAAAGAAAGAGAAAGAGAAATAACATATAGAAAAATCAGAGAGAGAGAGAGAGAGAGAGAGAGAGAGAGAGAGAGAGAGAGAGAGAGAGAGAGAGAGAGAGAGAGAGAGAGAGAGAGAGGAGGGAGGGAGGGGGCAGAGGGAGGGATTGATAAATAGAAAAAGAAAGAGAAACTGAGATGAAACTGATTGAGGGGGGACGCTGGTACAAACAAGCGCCTGATGAAGCAGGTGGAGAGAGAAGAGTACTGCTTATGATTAATATTTCCCTCGTGAAGCCTGACAAGTGTGGTGGGAGGAGGTGGGGAGGGAGAGATGGGCGTCGTTGCAAGGCGTGCAAGACGACGGTTGCAAAGGAGCAGCCGGGACATGGTGTGTATCTCCGGTCGACAAAGAGGGAGACAGTAAGACAGAGTCCTCATGTCACGCCTCGTTGAACATACTCCCGTACCCCCCTCCCCCCTCCCTCCTCCCCCTAAGGCGGGTGCTCCCCGCGTAGGCTGAGCAAAGCCGAAGAAGAAGAAGCTGCTACTGCTAAATGGAACTACTATTACGTAGGGATAGAGTGGCTTCGTAGAGAAAGAAATAGGGGGGTGAGGCTGAGGGAAGGGGAGGTACGGGGGTTAGGCGTAGGAGACAGAGGTAGGGTGAAGGGAGAAGGGAAGGGAGAGAAGAGGAAAGGAAAAGGACGGGGAGGGGGGCAGGGCGAGGAGGGGGGGAGGAGAAAGTGGGAAGGGGAAGAAGAGGGACGAAAAAAGGGGGGAAGGAGGAGGGAGGGACACGGGGGAAGATGGGTGGGGGGGAGGGAGGTAAGTTGAACGGTCCAGTCTGGGGTAGGGTCGATATGACGGATCTCCCCCTTGGCCCCTCCC
>NW_028234410.1:27888479-27895979 GCF_977035675.1 Penaeus japonicus
AGTAGGAGGAAGGGGGAGGGACTGGAGAGATGATGGGGCGGGAGGGGAGGGGAGGGTGGTGGGGGGAGCCGTAGAGAAGACGGGAAGGGAGGGGAGGGGTGGAGCCGGGAGGAGCGGAGGACGTCGTGTTGGTATGGGCAGCTCGTCACCCGTGGGTAGGAATGTGTGAAAATGACGTCATGAGTTTAGTGTGTAGTGGCAAGCACGCATACGCACGTACACAGTCGCATACATGCATTTTCGCTACTGATTTAAACACACACACACACACACACACACACACACACACACACACACACACACACACACACACACACACACACACACACACACACACACACACACACACATACACACACACACGAACACGCGCGCGCGCGCGTCTAGTCCATTAAGGCTTCATGTTTTTCTCGGCGATAAAGCTTTTTTGGACTGCCTCGTTGCACTTAGTCCGTGAAGGTGGTTGCAGAAGTCGCGGTTTCGGCGAGACACTTGTTTGGGGAAGGTCAGGTTGTGGGGTTAAGAAGTAGTTCGTTTCGTTTCTTGTGGTGGGGGGAGGGGTGCATTTGTGTGTCCGTGGCCTCTGTGTGTTTTTTTTTGGGGTTGTTCATACATTCGTGTATGTTTATTTAATACTCGTAGAGAGTGGACGAGCCAGTAACGAGGAGGAGGTCCATTCTTGGTAAGAAAATTGAAGAAAGAGAGAGGAAGGAAGAAGACGTCGAATGAAAAGATACGCCTACGCAAGAGAATTTAAAAGAAGAATTGCACATGAAGGGAAAAGGGAGGAGGAAAGGGAGACTAAAGGACCGATATAGGGAGGCAAGGAAGGAGGTAAAGGGGGAAGGGAACGGAACGGAACGGAACGGGAGCTGTTAAGTGAGTCACCCACGATGGGACGCCACCTGACTTACGCCCTTGGGTCATTTTTGGGCGTGCGCTGCGATGACGCGAATGGGGCTTAGGTTTGTGTTGCCCCGGGAGAGAGGAGGCCGATAAAAGCCGCAAAGTAACCCGATCCTGAATCGTAGAGGGGGGGAGCAGGGAGATTAGGGGAGGGGAGGAAGCAAGAGTGAAGGGAAGTAAGGGTGGGTGTGGGGGCGAAGGGTAAGGGTGGAAAGGGTGAGAGTAACAGTAGAAAGACAGAAAGGATTTTTAATTGACAAGAAACTATATCAACGCAGGAGGAAAGTCGGACCGAGACGTGAGAGGGAACTGGCACTAGTTGGAGCTTGCAGTTTGCAAAAGTGGACACAGTATATGTAGCGATTGCAGGGCACGTGCAAAGGCATCGTGCACTGGGTAAAGAAAATGTCCATGACGTCATCATGACGTAGGCCCGCTCCCTCTCCCCCCATCTAGCACCATTCTCTTGGAAGCGCCCTGTGAATTAACCGAAGGATGGAGGAAAGAGGAAGAAAAACAAAATATTCAAATACAGGTAAAAAAAAGCGAACAAAAAGCAGCATTAAACGTGTCAGATGATATAGATTTATAGATAGAATTAGATTGACTAATATATAGATAGATATAGATAGATGGATTAGAGATAGATAAATAGATCGATAGATTGGTAGATAAGTTGATGTATTGAAAGGTAGATAAGTTGATAGATTGATATTGCCGTAAGACAGGAAGGAAATGAAGCCCTTTGAGGCCCAGATCCCCCCTCCCCTTCGGGATTATGGTTATCCTGATTTGGATAACGGGAACGGCAGCGTTGGGCAGTGTCGCCTTACGCGTTCTCTTGGTCGCCTCTTTTTCGTTGTTTCGTTTTCTTCGTTTGCGATTGTTTGTTTGTTTGTTTTGTTTGTTCTTTTCCTGTTTTTGTTTGGTTTTTTTTTGTTCCTTTGTGTTCTTGTGTATATTTTTTGTTGCTTTGTTGTGTGTTGTGTTTATGTTGTTATGCCGGCTTATGCTGTGGTTGCCTTTTGTGTTGTGTTGTTAATCATGTTGATTGCATAATGTCACCTGAGAAATAAGACGCTGCACGTGATCGGCTACCCTCTGCCGTACGTCGGCCCGCCGTTTTTACGGCACCCTTTCAAAATTACGCCTTTTAAAAAAAAACGTCCCAAGTACCCCTCCCTCCTTCCAAACCGCCCTTCCTTATCTTTCTTCTTTCTTCTATCTCTTATCTCTATCCTCCCTTCTCCTCTCCTCCTCCCTTCCCTTCTCCCCCTTCCTCCTCCCCTTCCCCCTTCCTCTCCTCCTTCCTCCTTCCTCACCTTCACACCCGTCTCGTCATCCCCCTACCTTACACACACACACCACACACACCCTCCACCCGTTCATCTTTTCCACTCATTCCCTACCCTCTCCTCCCCCATCCCTCATCCGCCTCCCCCCTCCCCTCCATCCCTCCCCTCTCCCCCCCTCCCTCCCATCCCCTTCCTCCCCCTCCTCCTTCTCCTCCCCTTCTCTCCCCTTCCTTCCTCCCTCCTTCCCCCCCTCCCCCCCCCCCCTCTTCCCCCCTTCCCCTTCCCCCCTAGCCCTTCACGTTTAGCCGCTGTAATAGGAACGAGCGGGGGACACTGTTGTCCCATTTGCGGACGTTTTTCGAGTTTTGATCTATATTTTTTGTATATGTTTTTTGTCTTTTCTTTTGTTTTTTTTTTTTTTTAGGGGGGAGCCGAGGGGTGAGTTTATTGAGTTTTTCCGATTGTTCATTTTTTTTTTTTTTTTCTGTGGTGTCTTATTCGCTTGTTCTTTTTTTCTGTTCTGTTCTGCTGCTGTTGTTGTTTCTGCTGCTGCTAATGCTAATGCTGCTCCTAATGCTGCTGCTATTACTACTACTACTACTAATACTAATACTCCATGGTTTACATCTTCATCTTCTCATTTATACTAATATTCGTTATTTTTTTTCATCTATACCTTCCCTTTCTTCTCTTCCTTCTTATCTGCTTCTTCTTGTTCCTATTGCTATTCTATTTCCATTTATTCTCCCTTTACTCTTTCTCCTTCTACTCCTTTTCCTCTTCCTCCTCCTCCTGCTCCTCTTCATCTTCCTCTTGCTCCCCCTCCTCCTTCCCCTTCCCCTTCCCCTTCCCCTTCCCCATCCCCTCCCCCATCCCCTCCCCCATCCCCTCCTCCTCTACCTCCTCTACCTCCTCTACCTCCTCCTCTACCTCCTGCTCCTCCTCCTCTACCTCCTTCTCCTCCTCCTCCTCCTCTTCTTCCTCCTTCTCTTCCTCCTCTTCTACCTCCTTCTCCTCCTCCTCTTCTACCTCCTTCTCCTCCTCTTCTACATCCTTCTCCTCCTCTTCTACCTCCTCTTCCTCCACATCCCCCTTCTCCTCCTCATCCCCCCACTTCCTCTTCTCTATACCCCCTCCTCTCTCTCCCCTTGCATGATATATGAATTTCACGATCGTTTAACAGTGTCGCGTTTCCCAGTCGTGTTAAGCGTCACGGGAAGTCGGCTTTGTTAGCTTATCCCTCCGCACGCAGGCAAAAGCAGAAGCAGAAGTAACCAAGAGCATGGAATGCTTAAAAGCAGTCAGAGTGTTACTTGATTGGCGGATGAGCTGGCGAAGGATGCTGCTCTGATGATGTGTTCCAATAGGTTGGTGAGGGTTTATATCTGGTTCCCTCTGACTTTTCCTCTCTCTCTCTCTCTCTCTCTCTCTCTCTCTCTCTCTCTCTCTCTCTCTCTCTCTCTCTCTCTCTCTCTCTCTCTCTCTCTCTCTCTCTCTCTCTCTCTCTCTCTCTCTCTAAATCTCTCTAAATTTCTGAATCTCTGAATCTCTCTCCCTTTCCTTTTCCCCCATTGCTCTCTCTCTCTATCTCTCTTTTCCCAATTTCTCTTTCTCTCTTCATCCCTCTCCCTCTCCCTCTCCCTCTCCCTCCCCCCTTGCCTTCCCCTTTCTCTCCTTACTACTTCCTTTTCCCAACCCCCTATTCCTATCTCCCTCCCTCCTTCCTCGTTCGACACACACGCAGTCCCTTTGCCTCTTTTACATGTCCTTTTCGCTCCTTGTCCTTGCTGCAGGGGATGGTGAGAGAGGGAAGGGAGCCTCACCATCACCGGCCAGACCGAGTTTTGAAGGGCGTGAGGTATTTGCCAAGGTTAGTATCCCACTTCCAGGCCTTGTCACTCACTCACTCACTGCCCATGGTGGCGCGTTGGCAGCTCCTCCCCTCCTCCACCCTCCCTCTTTCCCTCCCCTCCCCTCCTCTCCCTTCACTTCCTTGCCTTACCTTGCCTTGTCTTGTCTTGCCTTGCCTCACCGTACCTTTCTTCCTGCGTTTTTGCAAAGCTCATCGTAGGCAATACCTGTGTCTAGAACTGTTCCAACGAGACCGTGATGCTGGATGGAGGCATTTCTAAGCCCGACTTTGTTCTTTGAGTCTGTTTCATCCTTCGTTTCTCTTTGAAAGGGTATTTAAAATAGCATTTTGAGTAAGTTACGCGGGTGTACTTTGAGATAATTATCCTATTGTTTTTTTAAGATGACGATCCTAAAGATGACAACGAAACAAACAAACGGCGCAGGACAGTCAGTGCGTTGACCTTGTCCGTGAGTCTGCCCGTCCTGCCCCACCCGCCATTCACACCGTGTGCGCGTGTGTACCGTCCGTGTGTCTGTATGCTTGTGTGTGTGATTGCACGTGTGTCTGTGCGCGTGCGCTGCCTTGCTTGTTCCCTGTTCGTGTTTGTTTTTCGACCTCCTTCCATTCTCATTGAAAAAGGATGTTCATACGCTTTCCAGGCCAGGTGGCTCGGCCCATAGGTGTGTTGAGAGAACAGGTGCAGGCAGGTGCGCCAGCGCCGGGTCACGGAGAAGGGTCGGAGAGCCGGCGGGACCAGCGTGCTCTAAATCATGGTCGGGTGACGGGCCGTGTTAACTCGCCGGGGAGGGGAGGGCGGGGAGGGGGAAGGGGAAGGGTTTTGCGGTGCTCCGATGCTATAAGTCTCTCTCTCTCTCTCTCTCTCTCTCTCTCTCTCTCTCTCTCTCTCTCTCTCTCTCTCTCTCTCTCTCTCTCTCTCTCTCTCTCTCTCTCTCTCTCTCTCTCTCTCTCTCTCTCTCTCTCTCTCTCTCTCTCTCTCTTTCTCTTTCTCTTTCTTACAGTCTTCTGCCTCTCCACCCTCTTATATATCACCGTAAGGCATCCTGGGCCATGTCCCCAGCCTCCCGGGCAGCGAGCGAAGGGCGCCGCGTGCGATGCCACACACAAAGGACATGCAAATGAAGCGGCCGGACGGGAGGTGCCCATTGATTGCGGCCGCCCGGTGTGGCCTCGTTGTTTGTGTGCAGGTCGACTGCTCTCAGCTGGCACTCAAGAGGCGAGGCCGCACACGCGCACGCAAGCACGCACGATACTGGCGCTCGGCGAAAGGGAAAAATGAGACGATTTTTGGTTTATGCTTTGGGTCGTCGAGGGGTGAACGGGAGTGAGGCTGGCGCTGAAAACGAGCCAAATGCCTGGCGCTTATCTGCCCCCCCCCCTCACTCAGCCCTTCTCCTGACCCCAAGCCCCCCCGCCGAGGGTCCCCGTCGTTCAGCGCATTAATTCTGTAATGTGTTGATCGCGGGAGATGGAGTCACGTCGCGGCATTGTTCTCCGCCTGGCCGGAAGGCCGGGGTCGCTACGTGCCACGTCGCCCTCCCGCCGCGACTTCGATTCCAGCTTGCGTAATCGATTCCCTGTCGCGATTACGCCCTCGTTACGGGGCGTCGTTGTTTGCCGTCTCGTGCGCGGATCTCGCCCTAGGAGTCTGGCCACGCCACGCACGGAGGGCGAAAGTACGAAAGCGACCGGAGGCTCCCGGCTGAGACATGGACATAGATCTCGACGCCGTGTCGTTTTGTAGTCATTTTACCAAGCTTTTGGCATAGTCATGCCTTAGATGTTTCGAAGGATGTTTTTTCATACCATCAGTACATGCCACGCGTGACCGCATATATTTATGAGTACATCTGTCTGTGAAATAGATTTAGTGATCTTGTAGGCAAGAGGGCTAGTATCCCACTCTTAACATAAAGTCCTAAGGGCTCTCGTCCTGTCCCACAAGGATATTTATCGGCGACGAAGATTTCCAATGGGATACGACCGCGTGAAGGAGATATACCTTATCTCTATTCTTTATCCAAGAGATATATGATTCTTCCCGCGCTGACGGCCTGCCTTGTACTGCTCGCCCGCTCGGCTCCTTGTTATTACACGCTCGTATTTCTTCTCCATGTCCGCATGTCCTTTAGAGCGTAGGCCTGCCCCTTCTAGTGTTCGAGATAGGCCTAAGTGCCGGGGGGATTTTGCTTAGGGGAAGAGGGAGGACGAGAAGCCAAAGAAGGAGCAGGAAGAAAAGGAAGAAGAAAAAGAAGCAAGAGAAAAAAATGGGGCTCAGAGAAAACAGAGATAGAGATAGAAGTTAGAAGAGATAGAAGAATACGAGGAACGAAAGGGATGAAATAAAAACGAAAAGCAAGAAAAACAACAAGGAACAGAAAAGTTAAGAGAAAAAAGAAGATGAAAAAAATAGTGAGAGAGAGACAGAAAAAAAGAAAATCCCGGAAGATAAGGAAGGATTAGTAGCGTAAGACTAAGAAAAAAACCACGAAGACCAGGATAAGGAAGGCAGATGACGACCCAGTAATTGGTGGCCGCCTCGTAATTCCGCCGCGGCATGTAAGGGCATGGGGATTTGTGCCATCGCGCAGGGAGACATGGCCTTTTCGCCAAATAAAGTCGGGAAGGCCCCTCTTGTAAGGTGGGGGGAGGGGGTCTGGCGGTGGGCTTGTCGTGGGATTATCATCATTATTATCATTGATTCTTATCATTTATTCGTGGATTTTTATAGCTATGAGGATGATTTATGTCATTATGTTTTTTGTCGTTATTGTTACCGTTTTAGTGTCGTTGCAGTTATTATTGTTATCATCATTATTATTATCATTATCATCACTATTATCATCATCATTATTATAAGCGGCAGCATTAACATTACCATGATTATTGTCAGCGTAAGATATTGTTGTATCTATCTATATATGTGTGTGTGTTTGTGTGTGTGTTTATTTGAAAGGGAGAAAGCGAACGTACCAGTATACGTCACTTACGTATGCACAGCATGATCTGACCTGTTTTGCGGCACAGCATCCTACGTCTTTGTGCTGTATCGGGGCATTGTTGTGACGTAACGCCCTTTACCTTGATCAGACTTTACAGTGTGGTTCGGGGATGTTACAGGCCAGGATCATTTTGTGATGTGCGTGTACATACTACCTCTTTAAAGATCAGTTCATTATAGGAGGGTGGTATACCGGTATATAGCAGGCCCGTGCTATTTAGCGTTTATGCCCCAGTATGCTACAGGCCGCCGATGTTCCCGCGGCGAGCAGGGCGGGAGACTACAGTAGTTGTGTGAACAGGCTGACAGACCCACCAGGAAGCAGCCAGCGTATAAGGGTAAAATTGTTGGTGTTGTTAATGGTAGGTTTTGCTGGGTGAATGGTAAGCTTTCGCTGCACCAGCCCCCCCCCCCCCCTCTCTCTC
>NW_028234410.1:27900979-27948479 GCF_977035675.1 Penaeus japonicus
GATGCTGCATTGTCGCGATCGAAATTCACGGAGGAAGAACAAAAAATGTAAGGTCGGCTCGCGTCTGTCTGTATGGGCAGATGTATACTCTCGTGAGAAGGTTTTCGGGAGAGAAAAGAAGGTAATTACAGTGGGAGGTCGGCGGTTGTGTTTATGGGCGATTATGTACTCTTGTGCGAGCTTCGCGCGTGCGCCAGAGAGAAAAAGAGAAAGAGAGAGATGACTAAAGCATTGATAACAATGGAAGGTCGGTGAATGTCTATGTTCGTTTGCCTGTCTGTATTGCTATGCCCATTTAAAGTAAGAAAAATGATAATGGAAGTTCGGGTATGTGTGTGTGGGTGTGCAGTCTCGGCGCGCACGACGAAAGAGGCAAACAAACAAACAAACACACACACTCCTCTGAATGGGCGGAGGTTATGAATGAATGAACCGCCGTTGAACTGTGAGGCTGGGAAGTGTAAGGAAGAGGAGGAAGGGGTGGAAGGGTAGGAGGGGTTGGAGGGGTAGGAGTGGGGAGGGAAGGAGGGAAGGGTGGGCAAGGGAGGCGGCTATAGCGGTGTTGTTGATGCCTCGGCCTGCAGACGCGCTCACACCCACGCCCGTACATGGTGACGCGCTGGTTTGGGCTGGTGTGCCATGACCTTGTAGGAAGGGGCGCTCGCTGTCTCGCCCAGCCGCCGTCTTGGAGCTCATGGGCGGTTTGGACCTCGCGCGCGCGCTTGTGTGTGCGTGTGCGTGTATGCGTACATGTGTACATGTGTGCGTGCGCACTTGTGTATGTATGCGTATGCGTACGTGCCTATGTATGTGTATTTGCGTTTGAATGGACCGCTTCAAGAAAGAGAGGTCAGGGAGTGGGGAGCAGCGGCGGCAAGAAAGAGGCGCTAGAGGGCCACGGGTTTATACGGCGATCGTTCCGTGGCGCAGGTGAGGGAGGTGAGGAGGAGTGGGAGTGGCGTTGGTCAGGCGAAGGAATAGAGGAGCGGAGGGAGAGGGGCGAAGGGAAGAATGGGAGTCAAGGAACCCATTTTAAGGGATTGGCGGTTGTTAAGGGGCGGGCGGGGCGAGGGAGGTCGCGATTGGATGCTACAGGTCACAGCGCTAACGGGTCATATAGAAGGATGCGGGGGAAGAGCAAGACCTTCGGCTTCAGTCCCATTTTCGCCTTTTATTTGCTTACATTTAATGCTTTTATCAATTTTACTCTTATCGTTATTATTGTTATTATTATCATTATTATTATTATTATTAGTTTCTCATGCTTTTTCTCTCTATTTCCCCCACAGACTTACGTCCGGGATAACAGCGCCGCCCACAAGGAGAATGCCCGCCCGCTCCCCACGTCCCCGCCCACGACGCCCGTGTCCCCGCTGTCGCCGCCCACGCCCCAGGGCTCGGTCAGCACCACGTCGGCCACCATCACACCTGGGGTCGCCCACAATGCCCACCCCGCTCCCGGCTCTCCCGTGGGCGTCGTGCCCTCGGCCCCCGCGCCCCTGCAGTCCCCGAGGGCCACCAACACCATCCGCCGCCACACCAAGGCCACCAAGAACCTCCTCATACCCAGGTGAGAACTCACGTTTGCTCACGCCCCCGCGTCGCGGCGGGCGGGCGGGCGGGCGGAAGGCGAGAATGTGCCACGGGCCTCTTCGCTCGGGGGTGGGGGGGGTCTTCTGTTGTTTGAAGAGTGAAAAGGAGGAGGTGAAAGGATCAGCTAGGAGGAGGAACTGAAAAGAGGATGATACAGGAAGGATGGCAGTAGTAATTGTAGTAAAGACAATCGTGGGGTTTAATAGGAGGGAGGGATGGAGGGAGACTAGAGGAAAGTCCTCATCTTATGGTTCCTGTCTCCCCTGCTCCCTCCTCCCTCCTCCTCCATCCTCCTCCATCCTCCATCCTCCTCCATCCTCCTCCCTTTTTCTCGCTTCCATGACACGCTCTAGATTTGGCAATACCCGTCTCCCTCCTTCTTCCTGATTCTTCCCCTAATTTATTGATTCATCTCGTTATATCATGATCTAATTCTCTCCCAACAACCTCGTTTTTTGTTTGTTTGCATTTTTTGTTTATTATACGTCAAGCTAGAGGGACGCTCACGTTCCCAAACATCAAATGAGAAATTTTAGGAGTGATAAAACACCATAAAAGTCATTTCCGAACAAACGCGGCAGGAACACACATCTATACTGTGATCTTCCTGTCACGAGACTTTCACTTCCTGATGCAAGGCACTGTTTGATGCCATTCGGAGCCGCTGTACCTGAGGCGGTGACCTCTTTCTCTCTCTTCCTCTCTCTCTCTCTCTCTCTCTCTCTCTCTCTCTCTCTCTCTCTCTCTCTCTCTCTCTCTCTCTCTCTCTCTCTCTCTCTCTCTCTCTCTCTCTCTCTCTCTCTCTCTCTCTCTCTCTCTCTCTCTCTCTCTCTCTCTCTCTCTCTCTCTCTCTCCCCTCTCTCTCTCTCTCTCTCTCTTCTTTTCTCTCTCTCTTTTCTCTCCTCTCTCTCTCTCTCTCTCTCTCTCTCTCTCTCTCTTCTCTCTCTCTCTCTTCTCCTCTCTCTCTTTCCTCTTTTCTTTTTTTTTCTCTCTTCTCTCTCTTCTATCTCTCCCCCCCTCCCTTCTCTCTATCTATCTATCTATCTATCTATCTATCTAATTACCAACCCTCGCCTCCCCTTCTCTCTATCTATCTATCTCTATCTCTCCCTCTCCTTCCCTCACTTGTTCCTTTACTTCCTTCCCCCTTACCCCTTACCTCCTTACCCCCTTACCTCCTTACCCCCCTACCCCTTGTACCCCCCCTCCCTCCTTATCCTCCCCTCCTCTCCCCTCCCCACCATGTTGCCCTGCATTGTCTCCTCCGTTGCCTGTCGTTCGCCTTGCCGACGCAACACGTGTGACAGGATGTTGCAGCAGGACGGTGGTTCTTCTTCTTATCTGCAATTGCCATCAGTCCGCTCTTCCTGCTGACTCACACTCGACCTTGGAGGAAGTGAGAGAGAGAGAGAGCGAGAGAGAGAGAGAGAGAGAGAGAGAGAGAGAGAGAGAGAGAGAGAGAGAGAGAGAGAGAGAGAGAGAGAGAGAGAGAGAATGTATGTGCATAGAAAAAAAATCTGGTAGGTTATAGAATAAAAAACTGATCAAAAACTAGAATGTGTTTAAAAAAAAGAACAAAAAGAGATTACAAGAAGTCAAAGAAAAAAAAACGATTTTTTTATTAACATTTTTCGCAAATGTCTAGTCAACCGCCCTTCCTCCTTCCTCTTTCTTTTACGACTTCCTCTCCTTCATATTCTTCTCCCTTTGCGCTCGTATAACACCCGTTTGATAAGAGCCTCCGACGCCAAACAGGAAATTCTCTGTTAACAGTGCATACACGCGCTCCCGGTGCTGGTGGCGTGACCTACAAAGTGGCAAAGGGCGTCAAAAAAGTGCTCGGAAAAGGGGTAGATGGACATAAAGGGAGGAAAGTAGGCGAGAAAGAGGAATGGAGGAAGAGGAGGAGAGAAGGAGAAAGGATTAGGAAATATCATGAAGAAAAATAGAGTAAGTATTGAGGCGAAAGGGGAGGGTAATAGAGAGAAAAGTCCGTGATACTTTGATTTATAATGAGGAAGAGTAAGATTGGAGAAGGAAACGCTACGTAACCTTTGGGTGGAACACGGGGACGCCAAGAATGCGGGGAAGAAAAGATAGAAAAGGAAACGAGTAGTTGTGTAAGAGAAAAAGACGAAGGCGCGGGATTAAAAGTACTTTTAGAAAAAAAGGATTTAGGGGAAAACCCAAGTTAAGGAGGAAATCGGCGTAGGTGAAGGATGGAAAAGCGAGAGGGAATCTATTAGAAAATTGGGAATTCCAGCATTCGGATTGACAGTTTAAAGGAAACGAGAAAATAATGAAGGAAAGCAGAGACTTGCTAAAGAGGTCCAAGGGTAGTGGAAAATGGATAGTCATCGAGCAGAGATATTCGAGAACACATTATTATTAAGAGACGGAAAGGAAATGCTCAGATATACAGGAAGAGGCACAAGGAGGCATTGAAAAAGTGATAGTTTTGGGCGCCAGCGGAGTGTTGCGCCCTCGGGAAAGCGCAGGCTGACCTTCACCTCCATCGCCGCCAACACCTGTTATCGGCTGCACCTGTTGCACTCGCAGACACGTGCGCGGCGCCACGAGGGATGCTGGGCTTTGGCATGCATGCGTTTTTTTAAGTTTTAGTTTTTTGGTCTATATTTATTTTTCACTTGGTTTATTCAATTATGTAATTATTTAATCGACTGCTTGAGTTTTTTTCTCCCCCGTGTTTGCGAGCATAAATTCTAGCTTTTTAACCAAGGCAAGCGGAGTCGCACGCCGATTTCGTGGGATCGAAGAAGAGGGGGAATAGATAAAGTGGAAGGATGATTTCCGGGGGAGGGGGGGGCAAGGTGGACCAACCAGAGTAGGGAGGAAGGGGAACTTCCTCTTCCCCAACAGGAGAGGTCGGGTAGCGGTGTAGCTGAGGCGCCCTCGGCTGACCTGATCCTTGGAGGGGGTGGGGGTGATAACAAGCAGGAGGGGAGAGACCAGGTAATGGGGGGGGGGGGTAGAGGCTAGGTAGGAAGGGGATGGAGGGAGGGCTTCGCTCATCATGATCCTGGTAGTCATTATCTGATGCCGTGAGGGTGGTGGGGAGGGCTGGGGGAGGGAGAGGGGGGAGGTGGTGCTGGGATGGAGAGTGCCTGACTCTGTCAAGGTTAGGCTCTCATGGCTTCCTCTTCCTCCTGCTGTTTCTCATTTTAAGTTGTTCACCGACAGTCTTTTGTCTTTTCATAGATCTCTCGCTCTCCATCTCCATCCCAGTCCCCCTTTCCTTCCTTCTCTTCCTTTCCTCCCGTTCCCTTCTCTCCTTCCCTGTCTCCCTCCCTTTCCCTTCTCTCTCTTTTCATCCTCCATCCCCACCCTCTCTAATTGCCCCCCCACTCTATTATTATTGTTTTTTTTATGTTTACGCATATACTCACGTCCGCAAGATAATATGAATTCGTTTAAGCTTGTAGACGCAATCATTTCCGTCCCTAATAAGAATTATAACTGGTTCAGTCTCCCGGGTTTTGGCATCTGCCTGTGCAGGTGTGTCGCCCCGCCATGTGTTGTGTCTGCGCGGCCGTAGCGAGATTGCGTCATTTGTTTAACATTCTCTGGGCGACCTCCCAGCTGTGCGACGAGAGCACCGGTCACACCCCGTCTCTTTGTCGATCTATCTATCTGTCTGTCTTTTACACTCTCTCTCTCTCTCTCTCTCTCTCTCTCTCTCTCTCTCTCTCTCTCTCTCTCTCTCTCTCTCTCTCTCTCTCTCTCTCTCTCTCTCTCTCTCTCTCTCTCTCTCTCTCTCTCTCTCTCTCTCTCCGTTCGCTTTTTCGTTTTCTCTCTCTCATTCGCTTTTTCGTTTTCTTTCTCTCTCTCGCTCAAGTTTTCCTTTTGTTGATGCTCTTCTTTTCACCTCCCGTCCTTTGGGTTCACTAGCGGTTCAGCTCCGCTTAGGGTCGCCCTGGGGGTCACGGGAGCCGCTCGTGACCTGACCTCGTGGCATTCCCGAGGCGCCCTCTTGTGACCTCCTGTTCCTTTAAGCGGGCCCTCCATTATCGCGAATGATATGGCCGTCGTCGCTAGACCGTTACGTTAATAACCAGATCATGTATTTAAAGTTTTTATCATCATCTTTATTGCGTATATGTTGAGTGGCAGTGGAAATGATTGTAAAAAAACAGAAAGAGATATTGCATATCGGCTGGTGAGATTTTCCAAGGAAATTCGCTCCCTCAAAAAAAAAAAAAAGGCCATAGTGAGAGATAGAATTGCGCTGTAAATATTTTCGTTAATTAGAGCGTGGCACATGGAATCATCTTCAATCAAAACGCAAGGTGGTATTAAGTTTTAAAAGGTCAAGGTGGCGTGGAACTCGGTAAGCCTGGCGGTAAAAAGAAGCCTTCAGACCTGTCTTCACTCGGCCGCATGTACGCGCAAACATACACAGACGCAAACGCACAAAACGTAACGCACACAGTTGCACACGCACAGGCACAAACTACACTCGCACTCACTCACACTCACAAATAAACACACACGCTTTCTCTCACTAAAAGATGCCCTTTTGGTTTCAAGAATTGTGTTTCACTATTCCGCTCAAAGCTGTGACACACACTAACGTAGTATTTAGAGTGAAGTCATTATATATTTGTGGGTATCATTTTAGTTGATTTGACAACTAGTCTCTAATTATTTTGGGAAATTACCTGCATAAACACATACGCACACGCACGCACACAGCATACACATACACGCACGCGCGCGCGTGTACACACACACACACACACACACACACACACACACACACACACACACACACACACACACACACACACACACACACACACACACACACACACACACACACACCATCTATGGCGTTGAGGTTAAAAATAGTCATCCAATCAGCACTGTTTCCTTAATTGTCAGACAAATTCTGCAAAAAGTGTGCATGGCCTCAAAAGATTGGAAAAGAGAAACTACTGCAGTTTTGGAGAGTCCTTACCTGTTCTATCTCTCAGTCTTAAGACAAAAAGGAAGTCCCGCCTGAAGGAAAATAATGGCCCAAAGAGTACACTGGTGAGGCTTGCGAGCAGGGGAAGAACAGGTGCAACCGAGGAGGGAATCCAACATAATGTGAGATCCTCTTACTTACTGTTATCAAGCAGTAGCAATACCTTTAGGGAGATAGATTCGAGTTTGCTGCAAGTGTGTATCAGAAAAATTTTCTCTTTTTTATTTTTTTTATTTTTTATTCATTTATTTATTTTTATTTTATTTTATTTTATTTTATTTTATTTTATTTATTTTTTAAATCCTCGTGAAGCAATGATAGCATTATTTGGTCAATTCTATCAGTATTTAGTATGTATCAGATAGGCAAGATGAATTTATCAACAATGTCTGTTGATATTTATTTATCTGAAACAATAGTAAGAAGGTTACTTTTGATGCAGTTCTGATATGTATCCTGTGATGGGGAAGTCATAGTGTATGTTTGACAAGTAATTTTCTAAGTCATAATTTCAGTCAGATTCAGCATCTCTCCCATGGAAGAAATTCTGTTAGCCTATCTATTTCAGGTTTTCATTTTAATCTGTTAAATGTAAAGCCTCAAATTTATGTTTAACATGTCTGTTTCAGATTCTATTATCCAATGGGCCGACCCACAACCCAAGTGTCCCAGGAGCAGTCAATATCGCGGGTCAGCGCTGTGTTCCGAGAGAATGGAGGTCAGATAACGCGAGACAACATGGAGCCTCTGGTAAGGGCTTGCCAAGTCCCACTCTACTGGAAGGCTCCTCTCTTCATTGCTGCTGGTGGAGACAAGCTGGGCTACCTCACACAGGAGCAGTTCTCAGACTATTGGAGCAGGTCAGTGAGGAACCAGGGCAAAGGTGTCAGGAGGTTTGATGATATGGGGCTTAAGATGGCTCTCAGAGTGATTTGATTTAGGCTTAAGTATAAGAAAAAAAACTGAGGAAAGGTTACAGGCTTCATATCCTTTATTGTATATGATTACAGTAGTTGATAGCAATATGTCCCAGAAAAAGATGAATGACTGTTGAAAAGAGATAATGATGATATGCAATTTGTCCCAACAGAGTGATCTCTACCTGCCACGACATGGCCTCTCGCTTTGTTCGAGTGCTGAGTCGTGGCGTTCGGAACTACCTCATGCCAGAGGACTTTCTTAGCATGATTCAGGATGTGGTGGATACCCACCCTGGCCTCACCTTCCTCAAGGAAGCCACTGAGTTCCACTCCAGATATGTTCATACAGTGAGTATAAATGTAGTGAAGTTTGAGTCACTACTGCTTTAGTTCAGAGAAAGGAGTGTTACAAGAGAGGAAAATGAAAGTTTTTGGGTAACTCTTCTTTTTGAAGGAAAGGAATGTAACCTATAGCATACAGCTCATCTTTTTTAACACATGAATTTCATTCATGTTTAAAGTAATATAGGATTGTTAATACTTTATAATTAATGATTTACACTCATGATTTATTTCATGATACTAGTGTTTCATTAACCATTTTTTTTTTACTTTTTCAGGTCATAGCAAGAATATATTATTGTGTAAATAGATCCTGGTCAGGTAGAATAACAGTTCCAGAACTTAGGAGATCAAACTTGTTACAAGTAAGTTATTTCAAAATGCCATTTTACAATGAAGAGAAAAGTATTCATGAATTTATCTTGTTGCATTGTGATAGCAATGCTTGTGCCTAGATTAATTTCTTGTTCCAAAACTCAAAATATGCACTTCATGCTGTACTAGTTGATTGCTTGTTTCTACTCTTTTTTTTTCTTTTACGTGTTTTCTTTTTGATGGATATATATTGCATAGTTGTCTTCAAGGAAAAAAGGAAGTTCTAATATAAGACCTTGTTACTTTCAGGTTATAAGCTATTTAGAGGAAGAAGAAGATATTAACCAAATCACTGATTACTTCAGCTATGAGCATTTTTATGTTATTTATTGCAAGTTCTGGGAATTGGACACAGATCATGACCTCTTCATTGATAAGCATGATCTTGCAAAACATAATGAAAGAGGTGAGTGCAACAAGAAGTTACTTGATATTTTTCTTATTATTAGATGGTATTTAGGACAAGTTTTCAAAGGAATTAGGTGAGTGATCCTAGATCAGTGGAATTTTATCTTCCATAATATCTAAATTCTTTCACATGGTCTATGCAGTCATTCATTCAATCAAGCATTTCTTTCAGCGCTGTCATGGCGTATGATTGAGCGAATATTTAGCGGGGCAGTGACAAGAGGAAGGCTTCAGAAGCAGGATCGCATGGGCTACCAGGAGTTTGTGTGGTTCCTGATTTCTGAGGAGGACAAACGGCATCCCACAGCCATTGAATATTGGTTCAGGTGTGTACTAGGAGTTGGTTTTGGTAATGATTATGGTAGTTTTTCACATTTCCTACTGTTTGTTAATATATATACTCTCAGCTGGTTTTGGTATTGTAAATTTTATTGTGGATTATTATTCTTTTTAGTGATGTTATTGTTTGAGATCATTAATATACTATTTCTTTCATCATCATCACCATCATTATTATGAAAGCCAATTTTCATCAAATAATAGTGATAGTGATAAAACCATATTTCTGAATAACACAGCTATTAGTCATTGCTGAAACAGGCCACCCATCATATCAAATCCTTCCTCTTCCTCCATAGGTGTATGGATCTGGACGGGGATGGTTATCTGTCCATGTATGAGTTGGAATACTTTTATGAGGAGCAGCTGCAGCGCATGGAGGCCCTCGGCATTGAGACTCTTCCCTTCCATGACTGCCTCTGCCAGGTAAAGTGCCCTCTGCCATTACTAAAAGTGTTTGTTCGCTTTATATCAGTTACAAAATCTTTGGAGGAAGATGATATTTATGTTTGTAATTCTTTCTTCATATTTTTCCTTTTCCTTTACTTACATTGCTTTCTTATATATTTGTATACCGTACCATAACAGATGTTGGATATGGTGCGTCCAGAGATGGGTGACAAGATATCCCTAAGGGATTTGAAGCGTTGCCGCATGACGCCCATCTTCTTCGACACGTTCTTCAACCTAGAGAAATACCTGGACCACGAACAGCGTGATCCCTTCGCATCACACAGAGCTGAGGACGACGGGCCAGAGGTATGGGGATAAAAGACTTTTTCTTATTCAGTGTACTATTCAGAAGAAAGCGAACTGTTGGGACATTTACTAATTTATTTCGTTAGTTAGGTATTTATTTTGTATTTTTCTTTACTTTTTTGATTTCTGAGATAGTGTCTCTTTTTTTGTCTAATGACTCCTGGATTCTATGTCTAAACATCCTAGCTTTCTTGTGAGGAAAATCAAGGTAAAAGATGAATCACAGGAATGTCAACCATCCAAGCATCAAAATGTAGTAGGCCTGATGTTTTTTTATTTTCTCTTAAAATAGGAGTTAATAGTCCTTAGATTAGTACATATATTTAAATATATAAATAATGATATATCCACTTAGTCACAAAGAAAGTGTCCAGAGCTTGCTTAATGCACCTGTATTCATGTTTTCTAATTCTCCTATGTACATATTGATAAAAAGTAATGTTTTCAGTGATGAATTTAGTTAGAAACCCTGAAAATAAATTATATGTTGCACAATGTTGTGTCATAGCAACACATGCAAGGAATAGCAATTAGTGAGGCACAGATTCAGCACAGTAAGTTAAGGATCGGAGTTGGAATGAGTGAAGAAGCTTGGTAGTTACACTTGTTAATGTTACCCCATAATCTGAAATATAATCAGTGCTTGGTGTCAAGATGTTGTTTTAATTATATATATAGTTTTACATTGTCTGTTGATAGGTTTATAGTGTCTAGAATTAGACTTGTATTACTTTACAATTATTGTTAATGTCTTTTTAATTCAAAATGATGATAACAATAAAAAATGTGAGATTTGTTATGCCATGGATGACTTCTAACCTATCATTATTATTATCATCATGTCATGCTTGAATTAAAAATACTGATATCAAGCAAACTCAAGGACATTAAAGACAAAATATACTACGCTGTGAATGACCGGTCCTAGTTCCTGCAGGTATCGGAGTGGGATCGCTATGCTGCTGAAGAGTACGAGCTGCTGGTGGCAGAGGAGGGCGGAGCAGATCACCAAGACGATATGTAGGTTGAGTTTGGGTTTTGCCATTCCTCTTTGTTTATCTCTTATTTACTTTTATTTTCTTATCCATTTCTTTCTTATTTTATTGGTTTTACTTGTGGGCTTTAAGGGTATTACAGTTTTCTTCATGGATTTAGTGTCGTAAGTGGTTTCACAGGGTGTTTTTTTATAACCTTTCTCTCTCTGCTCATATTATCACTCTAAGTGAAGAATAAAAATCTGTCTTTCTGTCACAGATTTATGTTTAAAATCCTCAAGTTGTCTTTCTGTGAGGTATCTTAAGGATTATATATGTTATATAAGTTGGAAGATGAATTTCTGAAAATAGTTTTCCTCCTCTTAAAGGATATGAAGAGGAATATTCATTCCTTTATTTCTTAGGTAATGTTGTGGTCGAAGAACCTGGAAATTTGTTCCCAGTAAAGAATATTAAACTCTAGATTAGGAAATTGAATGTGTCATTACAGAGAAAATAGCATTTAAGAAAATGGCTGATCTTCACAAATACCTTAAACCTATCATGTGGGTTTCTCTTTTTTCAGCAAAATTTAACCAAAAATAAAGAGACAAAGAAAATGAAAATTGTTGACAAGTTTTACCGTAATTCTTAGTGCTAATGAAGGCGAGTACTTCTCCTTGTTGGCATGAGTGTATATGTCTCCTCATGGTAGATTTTCAAAAGTTTTTTCATTTGTTTTTGAAATATTTTTTGTCATCAAGTGATTACTTTGTTTTATTATGATTTTGTCCGTGTCATTTTTCTTTTGGCTTTTTTACTTGACCTTCGACGAGAACTGACGTAGATGCCCAACCGGTGTGCATTTGTAGTAGATATTTGTCATTTTATAGCTCAGATTTCATCTTTTTTCTCATTTTTATTTGCAATTATTTATCCTTTTGATCTATTTTTTTTTTTTTTTTCATAGGTATTGATTCTCTTATCAATGGTAGTGTCAATGGTATTCCCTTATTCTCCTTATCCTTTCAGCAGCTGACTTCCAAGCCCTGTGATTGTGTCTGTTATGATTATGATATCTTACAATCTTTTCGCAAATTTACATTGACTGTTTCTCATTGTATAGTATCTAGTGGTATTTGTTGTATCACAAGCTAATTTTATTATAGATTTCTCCATTTCCCTTCTTTCTTTCTTTCTTTTTCTATCTCTCTTTCATTTTCTCTCTATTTCTTTCTTTTTTCTCTCTCTTTCTTTCTTTTTGTCTCTCTTTTTTTTTCTCTCTTTCATTTTCTCCCTCTCTCTTTCTTTTTCTCGCTCTCCTTTTTTTCTCTCACTTTTTCTTTTTCTCTCTCTCTCTATATCTCTATCTCTGTACCTTTTTCTCAGTAAAGATAATGATATACTCATATTTCTTTATGATTTCTTTAATTGTAATTGTGGGAAAATTATGTACAGAATAGTTTATATTTTTATGCAGTGTTCATGTCCAACCACGCAATCCAGGAAGTAATGTGTCTGTTTTTAGCAATCTGATTATTTTTGCTTTTGAGATAATTTAACCCTCCCTATCCCCCTCCCTTTCTTGCAACCCCAAAGAAGGCACGACACCCAATAAATAGTTGAAAAGAAAAGAAATGTGATATTACTTATAGCCTCACGAACCAAGACCAACCCCTACTCCCTTGTTTCCTCACTGTGAGGAGGATGATAAACGTAGGTGCCCTGGATTCTTTCCATTTAGGTTCTTCTTGGGTGGAACTTTAGATGAAGGTGCAGGCAATAGTGGTGGAGAAACTTAAGTGCACTGTGCACCTTGCAGGATTGTGGAGGAGAGTCTGTGAGGATGATGTGCACTTGACAGGTGGGAAGCCAGTGTGCCGGGGGGAGATTGAGGGGGTGTGGGAGGCCTGCCCAGGGACAGGAGACAGCAGGTAGGGGATGGATGGTAGGGGTTAGGGCTGAGGGGAGGGTCGTTTGCCACCCACCCACTCTCCCTTTCCCTTCCCTTCCTCACCCCTCCTCTCCTCTTTTCCTTCTGTTCTCCTCCCTCCCTCTTCTCTTCCCTTGGGCCACTTGCATGGCGAGTGCTTTTCTTACGCTGTGTGTGCACTTTTGCCGCAGTTCCTGTGCACACATTAATGTTTTCATGTTGTATTTTTATACATTTTGCCAGTACGTAGTATGTTTTTTTTTTTTTTTTTTTTTTTTTTTTACCTCCCTTTTTACCAAATCTCTACCTTTTCCTTTACTCCCTTCCCCCTGCCCCCCTCCCTCTCTTTGCTCCTTAAAGAAGGCCTACTAGACTGATAGGCATACAATACAGTTTGAGTTTGTTTTTTTCTAGTCCTCAACTGCTTCTTTGCATTAAAAACAAAAAAAGATGCAGCATGTAGATGTTAGATTAAGAGAGTGGATTTCTTTTTCTCCTGTAGCGTATGTGATATACCCATTGCTTAAAAATGGATATACCTGCTTTCACAAAAAAAAGAAAAAAATTAAAAAGAACAATTCACATACTTTGCTGAATATGTTATAAAAGAAAAGGCTTATTGCACTTTGGGTGTTAATGGATAACTTTGTATTTCACAGGTAGTTTATTACTCATTATTGATGTATTAATTAGAGCTTGTGTAAAATGCTGTAGAATGAGAAGTGTGTGTATATATATCAGCAAAGTACCAAAATTTTTCTTCTAAATTTCTTTTAAAAGAATTTTGATTTAAAAAAATGATTTTGATAAAACTAATCACGTTTCTAAAAGAACCTGTTTGAATTGGATTAATTATAAAGCCTTGATTCTGTTAAGTCTAGATTTTTGTGTTTTGGTTGTTGTTGTTATTGATATTGTAGATTTTCATCACTCATACATCTTTTATTCATATGATGAAATACCAGAAACCTCTTTCTCTTTTTCTGTCATATGAGATCAGGATGTCAGAAATAGATATTTTTATCCCTTTTTCCTGTCTCATTTCATAAGCATTACTTTTTAATTGTTACAACTGATTGTGGCATTTTTTCAAATCTCTCTCTGTCTCTCATGTTCTGAGAAAGCTTGGAAAACCTTCTGTAGTTTCTTTCATATAATGGAGATCTATTTTTCTCTAAGTTCACTGACTCAAATGATTTCTCAGATTTACTTATTACTTTTGCTCAAATCTTTTTGTCTCTTTTAACCACTGATTGGAGTAAACTATCACTTTTCTACCTGAGTTAGGTCTTTCTCTCATGGGAAGTATGTAGTTTTCTATATTACCAATAAAAGGTAGAAAGAAAACTAACCTACACTCTTAAAAGACTTTCCTCACTAACTCCTATTTTGCAGGTTCTATGGTGATGAAGATGAGCTGTCAATGGGTTGTGACGATGCCTTAGACTCCAGTCCAGGAGGCGGCCGAACCCTGACTGGAGGCGTAGTGGGTGGCAGTGGAGTAGGGGGAAGCCTCAACAAGCACTCACCCCTCTCAGCCACCGTCACCAATCTTGCGGCCGACTCCATGGATGTGGATGACGACTACCCAGATTATGCAGACTCGGATGACTACCAGTACTAGAACACGCCACTGACAAACGCCCTCGTCATTGCCATGGACGTGAAAGAGACTGACTGATGAACCGATTCTCAACTCCTACAAACAACGGTTCTTGCTGTAGCTCCTGTAATGGGAGCACGTGCAATGCCCCCCACCCCCCACCCCCAAGGATTGGATAAGGGTTCTGGATGTCACTCGCGCTCTCTCTCTATCTCTCTCTCCTTCTATCCCTCTCGGTGGTCTTCTTCGCAGGGACGTTGGTTAGCCAGAGCAATAGAAAGAGGTTGATTTCTATGAGTTTTATAGAATATTTTATATATGTATATATATATATAAAGATATTTGGGTTCTGTTACATGATCTTGTTATAGTTGTTGACATTAATGTGAATGAGAAATAACTAAAGTGTGTGATTGATCCACAAGATTTTCAAGGAGCCAAATCTTTTTTTTCTTTTGGCGAAGGGGAAGAGGAGGCCAAGGGGATGCTCTCCTGCCCTTCCCATGAATGTGGCCTTTATATAGGTATTAAAGAGAAGTAGCTTTTCCCCAAAATCTTGAGCTAATGGCACAGCCTCCCATATATTGATAATTTTCAAATTATATTTAAGCATTTTTACTTCTTTTTTTTATTTTGATTTATTCTTTTGGCCTTTTTCAATCACTAATCCAGTATGGACACTAGATTTTGTAGAGAGATTTTACACTATGTAAAAATACACCCTAAAACCTGCAGTCTGAGTAAAAGAAATCAAGAATGGCAGTTATTTATGACAAAGTACACCTTTGTTTGATGACAGTGTTTACAGATAGACTTAAAAAAGATTATTATGAATTGGCCATATATATATCTAGAACACTTTCTTTCCTGTTTTTGATGTTAGGCCGATTTTCTTGTAGTACTCCTAGCAGCTTTGGATGCAAGATATCTGATGAGATGAATCCAGTGAACCTGCTCCTCCAACAGTGTAATGCAGCAATGACATTCTTCATCATGAAACTCCTAACCCATGTGAAACAAGTACTCCAACCTCACTGCATGACCCTAACCCCAACCCCCATGTGCCAAGAAGCATGCAAAGCCCTCCATTGCTTGTGGATGCTGAACTGTTCTCTGCAGTATTGAACACTTCTTGAAAGGGCAAAAACATGTTCTCCCTAAGTGTAATGTGCATGAATGTCTGAAACCTTGAACCAAAGATGTACCCAGCAATGAATCTTTCAAGATTGCAGCAAAGAGTTTTAGTGACTGTGCATGGATAGCATTTGCAACCAACCCTGTTTGTTTCTCATATTTCATGAGACTATTGATCTGTGAGTGTGTGGCTTAACAGGGAAAATGAACACAAAGTGGCACATGCTGTTTATGTGTGCGCCTGCAGTGTCAGTGCTAGATATTGTGAAACTTTTTTCTCTTTTTTTTTTTTTTTACAAACTTACAAAGTAATTTTAGAAAAGATTCCCAAACACTGTGATGCACCAACCATTGTGTGGTGCTTGCAACCCTCTTTACCTTGTACTGCTAAGGACAAGTTTAACAAGTTTTCTAGTGAATGAGCAACTTTAAATAGAATAAAAAACTTGAAAGAATGTGATCATAACAACACTGTTCTGTGTAGATAGTGATAATCCAGAGATAAGGAATTATTCAGTGCTTTAATTTGAACTGCATCGTGGGTGTCATTCCCCCAGAACTAAAAAGATGGATAATGTGAGGTATCAGCACAGGTGACTTTTGCCTCAGAAATTTGGTCTTCCTTATCTACTCACTGAAGTCCCTCCGTGAAGTGCCTCTTTATGTATTAAAAAATAATATTAATATAAAAAAAAATGAATACCATTTGAACTCTTGGTAGACTTTGCTTACATATTATCTATCGGTATGCGTAGTAGTGAGAATGAGGAGATCGTCACGAAACCAGGAGTGGGAGTGGAACAGGTATGCTGTGTGTGTTATTCAGCCTGTCCTTATATAGCCTAAGGTGAAGCGAGGTGATGTAAAATTATCCTATGTAGCTCTGCCTGCAATTTTACAACTTTGTGAGATATACAAATAACCTATATACTCCTATACCATGTACATTTGTTAACAAGGTTATTCACCAGGCTGAGTTCCTTTCAGTAAAGCACAAAAAAAAAAGAAAAAAAGTTGGTAAATAAATTATATTTATCATATACACCTGGTGATTTTCCTAACCCTGCCCAAGTGGAGTAAACAGCTCTGGTAGTTGGATTTTCCCCTCACAAAAGAGAAATGAAATGAAACGTGATTCCTCGTGCTTGAAGTGCCATTCCTTCTGCCCGGTGCAGAAGGAAAGAGTGAGGATTATAACACTATTTTTATTACACTCACCCCCTTGTCCCTTTGCTGTATCATAGAACAGTAATTGTGAACTATTAAAATGATGATAATGATAGATATTTTAGCTGATTGCACTGGTTAAGAATGTCTTCTTTCATGGTCTGATAGAAACTGGTACCATCTGATTGATTCAACATCTAAAAGTTGTTTTTTATTGAGGAGACTTGTAAACGTTTTTACTGCTCACTCTCTTGTACTCATATGTTATTAGTTGTTGAAATATCTGTAATATATTTATTTTATTCAACCACTCCTTAGTTGATTCATATTAGCCAAAATTGATAGAATACAAGTTGCCTTTTTTCTCTCTTTCTTTTTGTAAGTGAATGATAGTAATGAAAATGACACTTTTTTGTGAAAAGTGAATTAGTAATTTTGAGTAATTCTTTGAAACTGTTTTCGTGATTAGAAAAATTCTCATGTACATTTCCTTTTTTAATGAAGTTTCATGTTGTACATTGATAGATTTGCGGCAGCAGCATTATTTAACGAAGATAGGCGAGTGCTCTTTTTTTTTGCACTTAATATCATGCTGTGGAAACTTGATATGATATGATTGTTTTTATAGTTTATTATTATGACCCCCTCCCCCTTTCTTTTTTTTTACTATCAACTTTGTGTCATGAAAGTTAATCTCTCAGTCACTGAATTATAAAGAGCAAATCAGTACTCTCAGGACATGATGTGTAGGTGGAAGCTGTGACGAGAGGCTCATGATCAATCAACTGGATCCTTAGGGTAGAGATTTACTGATGATGGATAATTCAATGATGATTGATTTAGTAACTAAAAATTTCCTATTGCATCTCAGTTATCTATTTTTATTTATCTATTATTTTATTTTTTTTCCTTTCTTTTTATGTCCTTTTATTTGTATACTAGAAGATAGAGATGAAGAGGAAGCCAAACTCCTGATAATAATGATAATAACAATAAAAAAGCATTGAAAATAGTAAAATAACCAGTCTCCTTTATCCTTTCTTCCCTCTCAGTCGCGCTCCAAACTAGTCAGGATGTCGAGTTATACGATTCCTCAGTTCATTGCGTTTTTAATGTCCGCTGCTGCAAAGTGCCACACGTCACCAGTGACTCCCAATGGAGTTGCCTACTTCTATTGATCCCCCAGTGTTTTTTGTGAAGTGAAAAAAAAAAAAAAAATGTAAATGGTGTTGGTATCACCTTGTTTGTATGTTTAGTGTATTTGTAATATGTTGTATAAAGGAGTTAACGTTCATTTTGCATAATAATTGTCTTTTAATTTCCTTCCTAAGGGTTACTTTAACAGTCATGAAGTGAGTGTGATATCCTGCTCTCTCTCTCTCTCTTTTTATTCTTGACAATTATAATGATCTAATACTTTAGAAAGACATCATTCCTCATCCCTTGGTGGACTTTTTCATGACACAAACACACATGCACTTAGATATTTGTACAGTAACATCTATATACATAAGATTTATAAATTGATATTTATAATGTGGATTTCAAAGACAATGTTTTTAAAAAAATATTTATCAGCGCATAAATTTTCTTTCACGTGTTAATGTGTTTTTGTGTAAAAGGATCCAATTGATACTTTTTTTCTGCTAGTCCTAACCATATACCCCAGAACATACTAAAACCAACAAAAACTATTTAAATCAGCAATGCTATAAATATGTCAAATAATTCACGGCTACTCGTTGCAAATCAAAATACCTTTATCTTAGTGTTGTATGTTTACCTGTAAGAATCTTTAAGGATGATCATTTTTAAAACTACCTAGCATAAACATAGGTAAAGGAAAAGGAAATTTGAAAGGAAAAAAAGGGCCATTTGATGCATACGGTTAGTAGGCTATTTCTCCACAGCTATAGTTAACCCATTGTGGATGGGTGTTGTGACGTACATGACGATAGTCGTCATGCCATATTTGATGTTTAGGGAGAGTGGATCGAGTGGATAGTTTTTTTTTTGTTTGTTTTTTCAGTATGAGTAAGAACTCTATTTAGTGAGATATAATAATCATGAGTACTATAACTGCTATGATATGAAGCAAAATTGGTTTAATCTAAAATCCAAAATATAGATGGCACCACTTTATCCTAACACCAGCAGGAAAGCCTTGAATGGCTCTCATCCAAAGTCTTTAGCAAGCACTATCTTCAGAGAGTACATGCAAAATAACAAACCATACCCAGTGTCTACAATGTGCCCCTGTGCTCTATCACTAGTAGTCAAAAGCATGGGTTTTCATCCTCTTCCCCATCTCTTCATGTTATCTTCATTGTGGATAGTTATTTTTTCATATTTGTTTACAACATAACACAAATACAAAAAAAATAAATTGTTTTTTATCCTCCAATAAAACTGCAATACTTCTATCTCACTCAGTGTAAAGAAAATATTGTGCTGATATGGACCCTATACCTGAGTCAACATTGATTGAGTCTGTCAAATGATACATACGAGTCTCACAATACAGTAGAACGCAAAAAAAATGACAAACAAAAATGGCTGAAGTGTTACAATGAGTGAATGAAAGAGAGTGGGAAAGGTTGCAATCTGTTGAGTGAAGTTGTCCCGCTCTGAAATAAAACCCACCTGAAGTGAAGCGTAAGTGTCACTAGTGCCTGTCCTGGGGACTGGGCAAGAAATCTATCCCCATCTGCAATAGGTTAACTAATTGTGTATGGAGGCAACATGTTGATGCCATGAGTATTTTTGCCCATATGCAAGGCATGCCACTGCCATTTTGGCTATATTGCCGAGTGGCACTAGGAGTGAAAAGGAGTATATATAGTTATGGATAGTTTGCATTTTCCATTACAAACTGGTTCTTCCATAAATTTGAGATAGTGATGTTGCACTGAGAAATTATTTGTTGAAACAATGTCAAGCCAAACCAGTACCTGCACTGTTTCACATGACATAACACAAAAAATTAGGGAGGATTTTAAGATTTAAAAAAAACGTTTTTGGGGCTTGAGTCTCTTATTCCACCAAACCTACCAAATGGCAGCTCCGTGTCAGTTACATAGGCCCATCCACGAAGGGTTAATATAAATGCATAGATTACTATTTATATATGTATTACTGTATATACATTGTTATAAATATATATAGGTATATATATTTTTATTATATGCATTACTGGATTATTCCATCTTAACCTTGGCAGCCTGATTTCTGATATATCCTGCCGAGTGCCCTTGGGGATTGTCTGTAAATCTCGCTATCAAGTTTTAGTCAAGAGTATACAGGTAAACTCCATGGAGCGAGTCAAGCACTTGGTTTGAAGGTCCTTTTAGTGGATGGTCATAGTGTAATGGTCAGTGCCTAGCTCTCCCATTCTAAGAGACGGGTTTTGAATCATAGCCAGGGAGGTACTCATATTTATATTGAATGTATTACTGCATTATTCCATCTTTTGCACTGAAACCACCTTGGTAATCTGGGATCTGATCTCAATATCTAATTCATTCTCGTCGAGTACCCACAGGGAATGTCTATAAACAACGCTATGAATAGGCAACTTTCATGGAGATAGTGAGGCACCTGGTTGGAAGGTTATTTGGTAGGTCGTCGTGGTGTAATGGTTAGTTCCTAGCTCTCGTACTTAGAGAGCCTGGGGTTTGCATCATAGCAAGGGATGTATATATTTCTATATTTAATGTATTACTGCATTATTCTATCTTTGCATAAATGAATAAATAACATAATTTCAAAGTGATTTGACTCCATGGAAAGGCTAGTTGTGGAAGGGTTAAGGGGGTCTGAGTAAGAATATGTAAACACTGGCAAAATATTTGTGCTTAATGATTTATATACTGATATAGGAAATCATTAGGACTGAGTATTTTATAGGAAAAGAAAATTTAATAATGCAGCTTTAATTTTTCCGTGTTGTGTATGTGTGTGTGTGTGTTTATCAGTCAAAGATACCTACATCAAATATCAAATATACCAACAAATGATGTCTTTTTTTTGTGAATGTCCCTTTTGAAGCTGGCCTATCTATTTACACTCGTTATGTGTGCTCTGCTAGTAACAACCACCAAATTACCCACATGTGACATCAGAGGGAGACCATAGATTTTTTGAAGTAGCTGTCTGCAGGCATTCTGTGTTCTGAGATTCATATGATTTATTTGACACCCAGTCTCTTGGGAGTTGTGAATTTTTTTATTCTTGCCATATGGAGATGTTAAAGCTCAATAATTTCTCAAAAATTTCTAACATATTTTTTAATTATATAAGAAAATATGATTGTTAGGTGAGAAGTAGAACACTCTTTAGATAATTTAGCTGTCACAATTTTGGGGATGATTATCCCTCTCTGGATTGGTGGTACACTACGGTACCGCGCATTCAAGGCCCATTCGCTGGGTGACGTCATACGGCGTCGTTTATTTAACTGATTTAGGCCTATGCGTTCGAGAGCCCCGGCATTGTAACATGCAAGGCTGGAATGCCCCCATCGTGACTGGGTTAACTAATTTGTGAACACTAAAGAGATCACTTAAAGAGAGAATTTTGATCAGATTTTTCTGTTACAAGTTCTCAAGTTGCATAGTCATGAATCTATAATTACCTGAGTTTTCAATAATTATTTTTGGGAAGTTGATTTTATGGGGTAATTTCTTTCAATTTTTTTTATAGGGGCTTAACTTTAGGGGAGAATATTTAAGGGCCAGCTAAGGTTACCAAATATCTAAAATCATCTAAATCTATTTGCCTTTTTCGAAAATATCACAAGAAAATATAAATTATTTTATAGAAATTTATCTGACCTAGAATTGTATTCAAATTTTGATTTGATGGGGGAAATTCTTAACCAATACATCACTTGATTACAAAATAACCCTGAAAGACCCAATTCCTTGGAGATGCTTCTATGGGGGTAAAGCCCCCTCAAAAATTTCTACAGGGTCCTTAGTAAGGTTAAGAAATATTCTTTAACCACTCTGCTACAGGTATTTTTGTAGATCACTTATGCACTGCATTTTTTTCTGTCAAAATACAAGCTAGTTATTCCTTCGTTTCTGTAACTGGTACATTATACCAAATGCTAATTAGCACCACTTTATATATCTTACATAGACTCATATATCATACAATAACTCTAGAATTTAATAGAAAACACATCTGAAGATACCCAACTCAGGCCAAACATCTTAAGATGTGGCCCATCTCTAAAGGCTAAGGCAGAAAATCATCTACTTCACCTCTAAAAAACACCAAACAATCTCCTTAAAATTTTACTTTTAGTATTCTAAGTTGATGGTGAAAAAAGAAAACAACAGCAAAGTCTTGCAATGTATAACACTTTTATTAAATATATACTCCTAAGATATGTACAGTGTATATTGTTACTATAACATTCACTGTCATCACACAGTGGTATTGTGAACAAGAAGTTGAAACTGTAGTTATAATACTGCCCCTTGGCTAATGGTAATCACTATAGATTATCAACAGCCATTATTCAAGCCTTTCATTTAAGTATTACATAAAAATAGGGCCAACACTAATAAAAATAACTATAACAATATAATGAACAAAAATGGGGTGATAAAAAAGTACAAGAGCATTAGTACATAGTCATGAATAAACTTGATCAATACAGTGATGATATGAATAATAAAAAATACATAATATATATAATCAAATATAAAAACATATAACACTATTATGAGAAGAAAAGGCTGAATATCATTAATTTGTGACCTTGGATGACATTCAATGTCCGTTCCACTAATGACCAGGTCTGCTTGGTCCTCTAATGATTATATGTTTATTAAATGTTAAGCAACTGCATCCCACCAAGACAACCCAGGGTTTTTCCCTTGTGATGCAAACGGCCATACCGGTATGAGATAAGTGTCTACAACTTTCCAATCAGAGAACTTCACACCTCTGAATGTATCAAGAAATCATTCAATAGTAATCACACAATGTTTCCTTTCTTACACAATGCACATTCAAGTTGAAATTATGGAAATCAAATGTATATAAAAACAGCCTGAAAGGTACTAAATAATCCATGAATGAGTTGATTTGCACTATTACAAGCAGGAGATTGGTGGGCTGGAGTTTGCAAGGAAATTCATATAAACATTAGAGGGTGACAATGTCTCTGGTACTGAGAGAAAAAAAAACAACAATGATCAACTTACTGCACAACTTCTTGTCATTGAGATGCTAGTCACAGAAAACATTTGTTTTCTTCAGTGAAATCACAACATCTGAAGTGTTCTTTCCCAAAGATTGCTTGTCAATTTTGCTATTGTATCATATATAATAATAGTGTTGCTTTCTTAGAACATTTGATAAAATTACAAAATATTTCCTAAATTATCATATCAACGATATTAATTCACTGACAGTCTTTGATGACTATTCTCAATAACTTTGGATACCAATGACTCCCTAGCAGGTACTAGGTAACGAAATCTATCCTCTGTAAGAAATACCTATACTTGTATCATTAAATCACATTTAGTATCTACTTCTCCCTTTGCACAAGTAATCACTTATTTCTCGTACTTATTCACAGTAAAACTGCTATTATTGTTGTAAACCTCAACTAGAATATCTGTTCTTGTTGGTTGAAATCGATAGGACTGAAATGACTTGATGTTTTCTGATGTAAACAAATAAACTTATCTATTTGGCAAATACACAAAATATCATCAATTACCCATACATATATATCTATATACATAGATATATATGCATATAAATATATGTATCTATGTATTGAGTTACAAGTAACCTTCTCTGGGCAGGCAGTCTTTAAAACAACTTTCCCTTCAAGTTTAACCTAAAGGTTATTTGTGCCATTATTTTACAAAAATGCTGGCATAAAAAATATTCACGTTTCCATGACCTCAACAAAAATCTTGTGTTTGAGTTTCAGTCTGGCTAGAACTTTCAGATTACTTTGTCATTGAATGCACTCACTCGGCAAAGATTTCTAAATAAGGGGCTGGTAGTGTCTCTCTCCTATGCTTGTGCACAAAATGGCAAAATTCTTAAACATGATTTGCATGACAATGCCCTCATCACCTATAAATAAATATAGTAGAGCGTGTAGTGTCAAGTCACAAGTGGGACTTCCAACTACTTTTCGATATGTGACTGCTTACGTGAACTTCTTATCAAAGTCTTACTTACATAAGATACAAGATGTTAGTGCAAAATGGTTGGATTCTTTTTGATTCATAATAAAAGAAGAAACAATCAGGTCAGTGAGCTGTAAAAGAAATACTCATTATGGTTACAAGTGAAAAATCATCCCCAAAAATTACTTTACCTATATGCTTATTTTTAGGGTCACATATCACCCATTCATCTATTTCTCATACAAAAAGCTAAAAATATGTCAAGTCATGTAAGAACAAACAGGATATTAAGGACATACACCTACAGCTGTCTCTGGCATTAGTTATTCTGACAGTAATGACTAGTTAACTAAGTCAAAATGCAAACCTTCAATATTACTCAACATAGCTCAAAGGTTTCCCTAGATGCTTTGAATCACATGTGTTAGGCTAACATGTCTGGGACCTGGAAAAAAAGTGATATGCTCTTTTCTCTACAATTCATCAGCGACGGATAGCCTGTAGTTATCAGAATGTTTACAAATGTGGTAGTAACAATGGACGACCTTGGAAGATGGTTAACATATACCAACAAAATACTGTGTTGTATTAGAATCACTTACGTAGGGACTTCTTTGTTGGACTCACTCAATATTTCATATCTTCGCTCTCACTGAAGTAATCCTAAATGACACATATTTTTTACATATTTTTTTCACATTTACTATGCATGCATAATGTACAATATTTACCATATCACTGAAAATCTCATAAGATTACTAAATTTACAAAAAGTGAGTATTGCACACTGCACAACAGAATATCAATAATGATAATTAAGAAATAATGAAAAATAAAAAAGGTATAATGTAGCATATAATCCTGACATAGTGACAGTTCAATCTTTTTTGCTATAAAATGTATTTGTATACATGGAAGAAAAAAAAAAGAAAATGTTTTTTACCTTTGAAAGTCAAATGTGGAATTTACACTAAATGCTTCAAAATCTAAAATATTTTGCTGAAATTTCTAAAATTTTACATGACAACCAGTTTTCTAAGAGTGTTATTGTTGGAAATGATTACTTCAAGGAATTTCAACCACTATGCCATGGATTAAAAATTTCCAGTTAAAAAAAAAATCTGATTTTGTTTTTCCTTCACTTGGGAAATAAAAAAAAATCATAAGGTTGGCTAGCATTATCACAATAGCTTTGTTCTTTTTCCTTTTTGAATTGAAAGAATGGGGAAGACATTTCACGAAATATCTTGACAAAATTATTAGATGTTTTATTCTGATCGAAGAGGGAATAGAACTCATTCACAGGATAACATGGCTATTACACGGACATAATCAATAACATGGGCAATATAAAAAGACTAACTACTTTTAATCATTAAGGCCACCCTATCACAAGGCATTATGTCCTTGTTTGTGACATTATGAAGTATATTTTACATAATTTATGGCACCACAATCATCAAACTCAATGTATCTTTGTGACCCCTTGATTGAGCACTTGACTCACTCCTCCGTGAATTAATGAAATCATCTGCTTTTCCTGAGAGAACAACTTATTACAGCACAGGTTTATATTATATATATATATATATATATATATATATATATATATATAATATATATATATATATATATATATATATAATATGTATATATATAAAATATATATATATATATATATATATATATATATATATATATATATATATATATATATATATATATATATATAAATATATATATATATATATATATATATATATATATTTATATATATAAAAATATACATATATATACATATTATATACATATTATATATATACATAAATAAATATATATATATATATATATATATATATATATATATATATAAATATATAAATATATAAATATATAAATATATATATATATATATATATATATATATATATATATATATATATATATTATATTATATATATAAATGTGTGTGTGTGTGTGTGTGTGTGTGTGTGGTGTGTGTGTGTGCGTGTGTGCGTGTGTGCGTGTGTGCGTGTGTGCGTGTGTGCGTGTTGTGCGTGTTGTGCGTGTTGTGCGTGTTGTGCGTGTTGTGCGTGTTGTGCGTGTTGTGCGTGTTGTGCGTGTTGTATGTGTATGTGTATGTGTATGTGTATGTGTATGTGTATGTGTATGTGTATGTGTATGTATATGTATATGTATATGTATATGTATATGTATATGTGTATATGTGTATATGTTTATATGTTTATATGTGTATATGTATATGTATATGTATATGTAAATATATATATATATATAATATATATATATATATATATATATATATATATATATATATATATATATATATATATATATATAATATATATATATAATATATATATAATATTATATATAATATATATATATAATATATATATATATATATATATATATATATATATATATATATATATATATATATATATATAATATATATATATATATATATAGATATATATATATATATAATATATATATATATATATATATATATAATATATATATATATATATATATATATAATATTATATATATATATAATATATATATATAATATATATATATATATATATATATATATATATATATATATATATATATATATATATAATATATATATACTGATTAACCGAGCAAATAATTTAATTGAAAACTTAACTTTTGCTGAAGAATCTTATATAAAAATGTTTCTTCTTTTTACAGATTCAGTCTAAAGAGCCATATCTTTCAACAGATGATTTCACTGAATAATTTTATGGTATAGCAAAATTAAATGAATATTTCATTTGACTTTTGTCTCATTCGTACTATTTTGGAACATTACCCAACTGCTTTTGAACTACTGAAACCCCTGCCCCTTGAAACGCTAGCATTATCCCTTTCACAAGACGAATTACCTTAATCTAAAAGCAGAAATATGCCAGGGATCACAAGAATTGCTTTCTCTTTTTACGAACATCACATTCTGGAGTATCTGAGCAGCAGTCTCAAAATCTTATCACTGCTTCCTTTAAAGATCAAGCTAATAGCACTAGACATAACAGAAAAAGTTCAGACCTTCAGTGGAGTAAAGTGATACTCCCTTCTAAGAATGTTTCTCTGAAGTATTTCTTTGAGCTTTTACAAATATGTGACATATCAGTTGACATGTTCTCTCATCAGAGCTGTCACATCTGAGGGGCTGTCACTCTGACTAGACTAGGCCCTCATTGCGTCATTGGTATAGAGCTGTGTTAACATTTTTGTGAACACCAATATCTGACCAGAATGAAAAGGTCAGTCTGTGTGAGTTTGAAGATGTGGTCCTTAATTTTCATATAGAAATCATGTGGCACACTTATGCCCAATATTGTATCACATCAGTAAGTATTTAGCATTGCAACAGCACCATACTTCATTCCAATATCAAAAGGGGGGAAAGAAATTCACTTACAAAATATGTCTATCGGCAACTTCAGATCTATACACACTGATTTGTTATGTTCTTTAAATGTATTGGATATACATAAAGCAAAATACCCGATACATTAACTCAAAATAACGCCATACAAAATATAAAAATTAGAGCTATAAAATGTATTTCATCAGTATTAGTAATACTAACAATAATAATGTGGTCCAACCATAATCAATGGTAATCTATAATTAAGTTTTGAGGTTGGCTGACATTCTCCAGTCATTGACTAAAAATTCTTATTAATCTGAGGTAAACCTTACTCTGTATTCTGTACTTTCTTTTTAAAGAATGGTAAATGAATCAAAAAAATTGTTTTAGTGATGTGATCAGGCCACACACATTGAAAAAAAGAAGAAAAAAGCACTTTCACACCAAATTCTTCGAGTAGAAACAACACGAAAAAAAAAGAAATAAAAACGATGAATGATACATTCATGCTTGTTCTAAATCTCTTCCAGTCACCACAGAATATGAGAAATACTAACACGCACACAAATGGTTCATATTTCACAAACTTCAATGTCTTTTACTTTTTTCTTCTTTTCTCCTATAAAAAGATGCAGCTAAAACACCTTTAGAGAGGTAATATACATCAGAAATCTTAAACAAAAATCAATAATCAATCAGCAGAAAATTACATTTTATTTTTCTTAAACGGCCAACAGTAAAGCGAAATATATGTCTATAAACATTCAACTCTTTCAAATATCTTTTTCTTATCTTTGACAATCAGACTATGTGGAATGAGCAACAAGCTTACCTCAGTGTTTAAATATTTGGTATTAAAAGCTATAACCATAAATAAATTCATATGCGTGATATGTTTGCCATCATTTTTACATGCCATCTCCAATCAAATATTTCTTTTTTGCTATACTGATATACAGTTACACAGTAGCTTTTCTTATAGTCATAGTGCCCTATTAACTCTGTAATTATATTTCTCTATATCTTCATGTATAGAAAAAAACATTATCAATAAAAAAGATGATATGACACATAATAAATAAAACCTCTCGCATTCAAAACCTATGTATTACGGCTGCTTCTCCCAGTCTTCCACGAACTTTGACCTGAGGATCAATTAAGTATTTCTCTAACTATGAGCTGAGACTACCAGTAGCATCACTGCTTGTTGCTGGCTCTGTGCAAATTACCCACAAGCAATTATTCATGCCGACCATTTCTCTTTTCCGTCTCGTTTTGCCCCATAGTTCACTTTCTCCTCTAAAGGAAGGCCACCTTAAGTTTTCATGTAGAGCAGTTCGTTCTCTCTCTCGTCCTCCGAGTCGTCCTCTGTGTACGGGGTTAGAGTGAGTGAAACGCGTTCAGACATACTCCCATTCTTGAGGGCACTGTAGTCATAGTCACTTCTCCAACAGAGGGAGCCTGTTGATCTGGCCTGTAAAATGTGGAAAGAAATCAATATATAAATTCACTGCTTAACGAAATTCATGAAATATAGCTTTGTTTGGTCTGGTAATTGTTATATTGTTAACCTATCTTTCATTTCAAATGTATATCACAATTCTGAATTACTAAGCCATACAAAGAAACAAATAACTCACCTGAAGCACAGTGAAGACAGCACCAAATATTAACAAATTCACAGAGCAAATAACAACCACTAGATAGGTGACAGAAGAGAAATATGTCTCTACAGGAGGAGTTTGATGCAGACCAGTCTTTAAGCTTAAGGCAATTCTTCTCTTGTCTGCAGACACTGCTCCATAACACTGGCCTGAAAAAGAAAGGAAAAGTGTGATATTTAGTAATGACTTATAAGATCTAATGTCACCTATTTTATAATAGTATCAATACAAGAAATACATTGTATAATTATTATCATAAGCCAAGACATGATATACCAAATAATGTAAAGTCCAAAAAGTATCTTTGCTCTTTCTTCATCCTGTTATACCAAAAATCAAACCTGATACATACAACTATGAGAGAACATGTAACTTGAATAATGCATCTCCTTCTTATTGTATGTCATAAGCCTCATTTCTCAAATATTTAAATGTCAATACAACATCTAAATATCTAAATGATATAAGATGTTGACATTAAAAACAGAAAGAATCAATAAGTAAAGTCAGTTAACCACTTAGATGCTAATGTGGGTTAGCTTTACATAATCACTCTCAGAAGTCTTACATTTACACCAAGTACATTTGACTTGAAACATCTTTCAAGGTACCCTTCAACTAAAGACTCAAACTTGCAGTGTGACAAACCTGTCAAAGGATCACAAGAGCAGCAGGTGTTATGCTCTTCCTCCAAGATGCCGGGAGGGCAGCAGATGCGACAGGTGCCCGAGGCTGTGTGCAGGGACTTGGGTGACTGGCAAGAGGTACAGCTCCTCTCTCCCCCTGAGGAGCAGGTCAAGCAGGAAGAGCTGCATGGCTCACACCTCTGGGAGGAGAGGTTGTAGTATCTGCCTGAGCGGCACTCAATGCACATGCCGCCATCCAGGGTGAGGTAGTCGCGGCAAGATGTGCAGTCATTGAGACCCGAACCTGTGTGAGGGAGACATAAAAAGCACAGGCCTTTAACTAAAGAGGCAGAACCAAGGAGACATGAAAAAAAAGAAATGAGTAAAAAAATAACAATAATCAAAACGAAATAGAACATGATTTAACAAAACAATAATTATTCCATGAACTAAACACACATGTAAAATCAGAAAAATCAGAAAGGCTCTCTGACTGGCGGTCAGTGTACTCACCTCTGCATGTCTTGCAGTTGTGGTAACATGGTAGACATTCACT
The DNA here is from genome assembly GCF_977035675.1 of Penaeus japonicus. NCBI lineage: Eukaryota > Metazoa > Arthropoda > Malacostraca > Decapoda > Penaeidae > Penaeus > Penaeus japonicus. The sequence goes on from NW_028234410.1 coordinate 27,930,953, forward strand.
CTCTTGTGGATAGTGGGATTCTGGGCAGGACTGGTGACAAGTGCCATCCAGAAGGAAGGATCCATTCTGGCACAATGCGCACTGGTCAGCTCTGGGTCCATAGCAGGTCTTACAAGAGGCATCACATGCTGAGCACACACCTCTGTCACTGTAGGTTCTAAATGGGGAAAAAAAGTGGTTGTTAGAGAACAGTAACCACTGCACTTCTTATCTGGATATAGGTAATAAAAAGAGAAAAAAGAAAATAAGAAAGAAAAGATTACCTAAATTACCTAATTACCTAAATAATCCTTTCAACAAAATTAAAATAAATTAAAATTCAAGCCCTTCATACTATTTCATCTCCTCTAATACTCACCCATCAGGACAGGAAGAAACGCACTGGTCCACATGCAGGTAGAACTGTGCTGAGCATGAGGAGCATGAGGTATATGAGGAGCAGGTCTCACAGCCGTGAGCACAAGGCAGACACCGACCACGCTGGGCAAAGAAGCCGCTAGGACAGGTTTGGACGCACTGGGAGTTCATCAGGAACCGCTGCTGTGCGCAGTGTAGGCACTGGTCCTCCCTGGTGCCAATGCAGGCCAGGCACGATGGGTGGCATGCCTCGCATGCGCCAGAGGGGCTGGCATACTCATCTGGGTGTGTGAATAAATTACTATGTAGCTAAACTCACTTCAAGGAAAAAATAAAGAAAAAATAGAGATAAAATAGAACCATCTAAACAAAAACCCTTAATCATAACTCTCCTATATTCTGAATGCACATCAAAACGGGCCAAACACACATAAATGTACTCGTACACTAGCAAATGCCTTATGACCACTTATAGCAAGCACATCCACAAATTCCTAATTACTTTTTTTTCTAAAGCACACAATTTTCTTATTCAATCTTGTATTCTACAACAGTGTTTTAATGACAAAAAATACAATCAAGGCGATTTTCAACCTCGTCTTTCCTTTGCTTGGAGACTTACTGAGATGACAATGATTGGACCGAGCGACACAGCGACCTGATTTGGTCCTCCAGCCTTCGATACAGGAGGTGCAGGAGTCACTGGTGCAACTTGCACAGCCAGAGGGGCAAGACAGACATGCTTGTGTTGCTGCATCACCATATGTTCCTGCAACAAGCAACAATAACAGTGAAGCTTTCATAGTAATGGATTCAAAAAAAGATTTCAAGAAAAATAAACTTCAATGCTTATCTTGAAGTATAATCCCTGTCAATTTTGACCCTTGAGATGACAACAGACATTAAAAAAAAATCTCTTGGCACAGTACCTTTTGGACAACGATAAACGCACTTCCCACGATGAAGGAAGGAGTTTGGTCTACAAGAAGCACAGTCTGCGTTGGAGCCTCCAACACATGTCAAGCACTGTGGGTAACAGGTTCCACATCTGCAACAGACAATAGTAATTCATTAGTATCTATTACTTACAGAATATATCTGAAATATGACTTTACTTTATGGTGGTGTAAAGGCAATGTGTATTTAGCAGAAACTTTATTAAGAATTTTCAATTTTGATCTTTTTCTGGACTAGCTAAATGTGGTAGCTATGGCTTAGCTATGATGTTTGGTCAGTCAGGCATACTAAATGCATTTTTTATTCACTATATTTCAACTTGGGATATATTCTATAGACAAAAAAATCAAACAAAATAAACAGCCCAGCATTAAGCCACAACTCACGAATTATTGTCAGTCTCGAAGTAGCCATCAGGACACCTTGTTGTACAGGTACCGTTGCTGAGCAAGAGATTATGGCTACATCTATTGCACTGTCCTTGGCCAGTACACTCAGTGCAGTGACCTCCACAATTAACACAGGTTCCATTCACTGAGAAAATACAAAATAGGCTTTAGCGTGGAATTATACACTTCAACTACATTTGTTCAAGCTTAACATTTCATCACAGACTCTAATGTTTATCTGGAAAAAATACTTACCTGGATAATATCCCTCTAGGCAAGTTTCGACACAGATCCCAAGGTGGAGAACGTACAGCATGCTAGGATGACACGCAACGCACTGGTTCTGAGCTGGCCCACTGCACAGAGCACAGGATGAATCACAGCCCAGGCACTCCCTGTCCTCTGACCCGTAGGTTCCTTCAGGGCAACTCCCAACGCATTCACTGAAGATGTGTTAAAAGTGTGTTTAGAGAGTGAGAGAGAGGACATATTGTCATCTTATTTTGTAGTTGTCTTTATATTGACAACTTTTCTTATCATTGACCTCAGCAACACTCATTATATAATAAAAAGCATACAAAAACTTACCCTTCGAGGCTATAGTGATGACAGGCTTTACACTTGTCAGGTCCAGGTCCAGAGCAGCCCCCAAGACACTGACTGTGGCATACCTCAGACTCGAAAAACTTGTTATTAGCGTTGCCACTATTCTCTGCTGCAGGCACTTGGTTTGGCCCGGGTATAATCTTCCCATCGGCTGTGGCATATGTGGCATCTGGAGTTGACCCTGCGAGGATCTGGTCTAAAATACTGTTGACAGAAAAAAGTTTTTTTTATCATAAATGTATAAAAGAAAACATACATAAATATCCATTACTTACTATTTACCCTTACAATCCTGAATAACATGATACTATAGTAGCAAAATACTGATCACAAATACCATTAAGTTAAAACACCTGCCATTTCTGCCAATAATAACAGAACATATGACGAATGATGATCAAGATTCATTCCAACAAAAATGCTATAAGGATGTTATTGGATGGACAAGTAACTAAGTGGTCTCAAAGTACCTAATGCAGAATGTGATACAACAAACAAATGTCAAACAAAAGGTTATGATAAAAAAAAAATTAAAAAAAAATAAAAAAATACTGCTAACATCTCCCCTACAGACAATTCAACAATCTGACACAAACTAGGCTAACATAAGGTTCAAGCTAGTACCTGATGGTTAAGGGACTGTGAGAGGGTCTTCGAGAGGGAAACAGGGGTGCTGAGGAGGACTGGGTGGGACGGGCCTGAGGGAAGGAAAAGGAATCTGACCCCTGGGGCTGCTCGGAGCGAAGGCGGCCTGGAGGCTCCCTAGTGCCATGAAGGATGAGCTGCCACTGCATTAAGACACCTGCCACAGAGAATAAAGAAATGCATTAAAACAATATAATAGAGGAATATATAAGTATACTAATTTTTCAAATAACAAGTAACATTACATCTCAACCACCAAATATGTTAAAATGAGACTCTGACCTGGATGATGGACTTGTCTAGTTCCAGCATTGGTCACAATAAGCCTCCAAGTTCCAGCTGCCTTTTCTCCCCAAAAGTGGACAGATAAGAATGGCCAGTCATCAAACTTCTCTGAGTAAACGTCTCGAGGTCTCTCAAAGAGAAGCGTGGATGTTGTTCCTGTTGAAATTTGGCAAGTGAAGAAACTAGAGTATAAGTACTGAAATAACTTCTGATACCAGTCAATAAATACATAAAGTATATAAATACATATAAGCAAGAAAGATCTTTAAAAGCAATTCTTTATTAGAATCATAACAGTAAATAATTATTGACCATAAATAATCCATCCCCCCTCTAAAAAAAAAAAAAAGGAAATAAATAAATACATACTTCATGTTAAACAAACATTCAACATTATAAAAAACTTACCCGAGGGAGACACAAGTTTAATGTTGATATTTCCTCTGGGCAGGAAACGCAGAGACACTCTTGCCTGCACATGCTCCAAGTATCGCACTTCGGCTGAGGTTCCAGCACAACCGTCAGTGGTGATCTCTGCGATCACAGACTCTCCCGTAATGGTTGGAATTGTCCTACAATTATGGGAATACATGAGTAAATGAATGAAAAATATGTGATATCAATATGTATAACGAAAGACAATAAAAACAATAAGATATTTATGGTTACTCTTCAGGAAGGATGCAACTTATTAAGTAACAACAGGTCATCAAAAATAATCTTTGCAACTTAAACTAGTGACCTCTGAGTCAAGCAGAGAAACATTTGAATGACATTGAATGACCATTTTCACATCGCCTTTACCATCATTCATCACATCATACCACTCAAAACAATGAGGTAAGACACTTACTGCTTAGTTCTATCCTTCACGCTCTGACACACGTGCTGAGGAGGAACTGTGTTTGTATAAAGAATAACCAACTAATATTATACTTATAAATATATTTAAATAATATTTAATTCAATTTATTATATATTTTTTTTATTTTTTTTTGTTTAATTATTACATATATTTAATTCATTTATTTATATTTTATTTTTTTTCATAAATCTAATTTGAAATAATCTTACTAAGATTTTCACAAATACTCCAACCAACTCCAATTGTGTTCAAATATAAATATCTAATCTAAATTTATTTCAATAATTCTAATAATTATATTTACTACATAAATTTATAAAAAATAATGTGCTTTATTAACTTTACCCTTATGGAGTAATTTTCTTACCTTCCATACTACACACATAATCAAAAAAACTAACAATATATATTTCTATACACAAACTACTAAATTTAAATTATAAGTAAACCTTTATTATAATATTATTATAAGTATTTTAATCAACTTATTCTTAAAAACATATCAAAACACAAAATTCTTCATAAATCATAGATACACCTCACCAATTTAATTCAATATAAATATAATATATTTATAATCACCAATAAATAAAACTCACATATACAATATCTAAAAACAACAAAACAAATTTATTTAATTATAGATCATAATAATTTTTACCCAAATTTTTATAACGGTTAGTATGTTTTTAAGTTAATTAAACTCACATCTATTTTATATAATTTTTATACTAAAAGTCGATTTATATATTTAAATTTTATTATGGTATAATATTGTATATTTAATTTATTTATGATATATGTTTATCTTCTAATTTTCCACCTAGTTAATTATTAATCTTTTTCGAATTTAAATGTTTTATATTTGTTTATTATATTATTTTTCCTACGTATTTTACATCAGCGCTTCTTGGATTTTTTGGCCAACGGAGTTTTATCTTTGAATCCAGATTTGGAGTTATATTTTCTCAATTTCACAATCATATTATAATACCAATCAAAAGTTCACACATTATCCCATTGGCTTTTTTTAGTGAAATTTTTAGTAAGTGTAGTGTTATTAAGGATTTTGAAGATTTTTTGGGGTTTGTAGATGGAGTCTGTATATATGCTTAGTTTAAATTTGAAGGATGTTGAGTTGACGCTATTGAGTTTTTGTATATTATAGATTAATTTTTTATATTTTGGTATTGGATTGATGTTTTTGTTTTTATGATTTAAAACAAATTGAGATATTTCGTTTATTCCAACAATATTATGGGACTGTTTATTTTTTAATAGTACAGCCCCCTGCGCAAATTTTGTGTTGGACCTGGTTATGTTGGAAGCCGCTTGTTGGTGGGTGTGTATACGTATTTAAGATGTGAGATCAACGTGGAATCTCAATTTGTTCGAGGTGATAGTTTATTAAATCGCTGGTTGGGGTGGAGAGGTTTGTTGGTGTGTTTGTTCTCCTGTGTTATTTTCACCGCTTATTAATAACGCTCCTTTTTTTATTTTTTAAATTATAGATTTTTTGATTTTTTTTTAAATTTTATTTGTGAGTTTTTTCGTTGTGATAGGTGAAATATAGTAGGAGGAATATCGATGTGGGGGAAGATATGTCCTTTGTTTTTAGGAATATTATGTGATGGTATTATCATGATTAGCTATAAGTGGCTATTATTGTATTTTGTTGTATATCTAAATTTATTGTTGAGGTGATGTAGACAACTTGCTCATTGTATACATGATCTTTTTATATTTTTTGTTTTTTCTTAAATACTAATTTTAATAAAAATTGTTTTTCTGAAAATAACAAATTAAATTTTAATAAATAACCATTCATATAAATTTTTTTTTAATTTTTTTAATAATTCAACTTATTTTAATTATTTACAATAAATAAAATTTTCATTTATACTCATCTTCAAAAACTTATTCTATACATACCATAATAAACCATAATAAATACACTAAATAAAAATTCCTTATTTAGAAATATATTATTATTATTTATTTTTTAATTTACCATTCTATTAATATAATTATATTATATTTTTAATTCATAATTTATCTTAATTATATAATATCATAAATTTTTATATTAATAATTTTTATTACTCACTATTATCTCAATCTTTCAAAATCCCCAAACCCACCAATAAAACCAACTAATAACTCTCCTCAAATACACCCAAACATCTTTAATTTTTAATTATCCTTCTTTATAAATTTTTTTAGCTAACTACTATACTCAATAACAAACTAAACAAACACCTCCCAACAAAAAATTACTCACACTCCCTATTTCTAAAAATCAAAACAAAATAAAAAAAACATAAAAAAATTATAAAAATTCTTATCATCTTTTCATCTTTTTATTATTAAATTATGATCAAATTTATTAATAAATAATTTTATAACCATCTATATTATATAAATTTTTAATTAGAAATTGTTTTTTCTTTTTCATTTTGCTACTACATAAGTTTTTTTTATTCGTTATGAATTAATATTTATTTATATAGTCATCCTCTATTATTTTTCCAAGTATATTAAATGCAATAACATTATTATTTTATTTAAATAAGAAACCAATAAATTTAACGTTATAATCGCTTTGTACATAAATTTATTGGTTAACGTAGCTAATTTCCTAATCATATATTTGTAATCAAATGTTAATTTACATCTATATATTAATTAAATCCACATTTTAGAATCCCACTCAACCCAATTTTGTTCAGTCTCTATTTTATTTTTTGATTGATTATTGTAGGCTGGATATGGTGTTGTTATTTTATTATTTTTCATAATACACAAATATTTTTCCTTTTTTTTCTATCGAGTTCTTGTTGGGGTGTAGTGTAAACATTAAAGGTTTTAATTTTATTTAATTTTTTATCTTAATTTATTAAATTTATCTTTAATTTCTATATTTATTTATAAGAATATCTTTATTATTATAATTTAACTATTATAATTTATTTTCTCACCTATTAAAATTCCATACACTCCTATAAACATTACTCACCCATATTACAAACACAAATTCAAAAAAATATCAATTTTTATATATCATTACTCTTAATTTTTCAAATTATAAATAAAATTTATATAAATCTAAAAAACAATTAACACACAAAACTATAAATAAAACATTAATTTACTGTCAACCCATCACCAAACAACCCAAAACCACAACAAAAAAACCAACACCAAAAAAAATCAAACCTCCTAAACTTATAATCTTTAAATAATAATTCATCTACAATCTCATCATACTACTATTCAAAACTCGACTACAACACACAAATCATAAAATACTACAATTATAACTAAATACAATAAAAAAAAAACCATCCATCTAAAATCAAAAATTTTCTACTACATCATATACAAAAACACAAAAAAAAACAATAATAATCTCAATAAATAAATCTCCATAAAAAATTTCTATCAAATATTAAAACTCAACTAAAACTATTTATATAAAATAATCTAATCATAAATCATATATTTTTATTTAAATCATACTATAAACCAAAAAATCAACAACAAAAACCCAAACAAACAACAACAAAAAAAAAAAAAACAAAAAAAAACAAAAATAACACAAAAAACACTCAAATAAAAAAAAAAATCAAACAAAAAAAAACAAAAAAAAACCAACTCACAACAAAAAACACAACAAACCAACAACAAAACAACCACACCATTAACACAAACAACCCCAACAACACAAACAATCAACATACATACAAACCATACAAAAAAACAAACAACAAAAAAAAAACACAAAAATAAACAACAAAACACCCACAAAAACCAAAACCAAAAACCTAAATAAAACCAAAACAAAACAAAACATAATACACCAACAACCCCCACCAAAACCCAAAATCACAACTAAACAAACCCAAACCCCCCCCCACCCCCCCCCCACCCCCCCCCCCCTCCCCAAAAATCCAAAAATCCCCCATAACACAAACCAAACACACAAAAAAAAAAACAAACACCACACACAAACAACAACCCCCCAAAAACAAACCAAAACAAACCCAAAACAAAACAAAAAAAAAAACACCACCAAAAAAAAAAAAAAAACACACCCAACAATAACCAAAAACAATAAAAACCCAAACAAACAAACCACAACCCACAAACACCAACCAAAACAACCACAAAAACAAAAAACCCAAAATACCCTCACACCACAAAAAAATAAACTTAAAATAACCAAATCAAACACAACAACCAACAAACACCCACAAACACAAAAACAACCCAACAAACAAACAAACATAAAAAAAAACCAAACAACCAAAAACAACAAACAAAAAAAACCACTCACCAACAAATAACAAACCACTCACCCCACACAAAAAAATCAAACACTAAAAATCAATTCACACTCTATTACAATCTTTAAAAACAATAAACAACTCCAAAATCAACCCAAATAAAACCAACACTTAAAAATAAAAACAAATAACAACAAAAACCCCCAAACCCCATTAACAACTAATATTTTTAATCTAAACACTATTTTATAAACACTAATAACCAACAACACCTTAAAAAAATATCAACAAAACCCTAATATAACAAACAACACATAACCATCCATTCACACTCCACCCCAACCAACCCCAACCTCTCAACAACCACACAAACACCACACCTCCCCACCCAACCCAACTAAACCATCAAAACAACCCACCAAACCAACCACAAACCACACACACACAAAACAAACACACCAACCACCCCACCACACCCCCCCACAACAACCAACCCCAACCACACAAACACAAAAAAAAACCACAATACCCCCAAACACACCCACACAACAACCCAACTCCCACCCCCATCCACAAACACCCAACCCACCACCAAAAAAAATACATTTTCTTCTTATTTTATAACAAACAACCACCTCTCACTTATTCCTACTAATTTTTTCCCTAATACGATTCCTCTTTACCTCTTCAACTTCAAAACCTACCCATAACAAATCAAATAATCATATTATAAATTATTTTCATTATAAAACTCTATTTCAACTTATTTTTTCTTATTTAAACTGGGTAAAAATTTATTTATAAAACTTAAATGTTCTCTCTCCATAATATTAGAGAGAGAGAGAGATGGAGAGAGAAAGTTTATATATATTTTATATATATATATATATATATATATTTATATATATATATTTATATACTGAAATATATGTTTTATATATCTGTATATACCTGTGTATATAATTTATATTTTATTTATAAAATATATATATATTTTATATTATATATAATATATTATATTGTATATAGTAGAAAAGATTGATAGATAGATAGATAGAGGGAGGAGAGGGGAGAGAGAGAGAGAGAGGAGAGAGAGAGACGAGAGGGAGGAGAGAGAGAGAGAGGAGAATGAGGAGGAGAGAGAGAGAGATGAGGAGAGAGAGAGAGTGAGAGGAGAGAGAGAGGGAGAGGGAAGAGATAGAGATAGAAAGAGGGGGAAATAAATAGATAGATAGACGAGAAAAATGGAGAGAGATAGAGATGGAAATCGGGATAGATAGATAGATAGATGAACGAGGGAAAAAAAAGAAAGAGAGAGAGAGAGAGCGTAGGGAGGAGAGGGAGATAGAGAGGGAGAGAGAGAAAAGAGAGAGGGAGTGGAGAGAGAGAGAGAGAGAGAGGAGAGGGGGGTGGGAGAAAAAGGAGAGAGAGAGAAAGGGAGAGAGAACAGAGAGAGGAGAGAGGAGAGGGAGAGGAGAGAAGAGAGAGAGAGAGAGAGAAGAATATATTTATATTATATTATATATATTATATATATTATATATATATATATATACTGTATATATGTATATATATCTGTATATACCTGTGTATATATATATATATATATATATATATTATATATATATATTATATATATATATTATTTATATATATATGTATAGATGATAGATTGATAGATAGATAGATGAGGGAGAAAGAGAGAGGAGAGAGAGAGGAGAGAAGTGAGAGAGTGGAGAGGAGACGAGAGTGAGGTGAGAGAGAGAGAGGAGAGTGAGAGATGAGAGAGGAGAGATGAGGATGAGAGGAGAGAGGAGGGGAGAGATGAGAGAGAGAGAGAGGGATAGAGATAGAGATAGAAAGAGGGGGAAATAAATAGATAGATAGAGAGAAAAATGGAGAGAGATAGAGATGGAAATCGGGATAGATAGATAGATAGATAGAAACGAGGGAGAAAAAGAGGAAAGAGAGAGAGAGAGAGAGAGGAGAGAGGAGAGACTGGAGGAGAGAGGAAGAGGGGAGAGGAGTCGTCGAGAGAGAGCAGCGAGTTGAGAGAGAGAGACGAAGAGGGAAAGAAAGATGTGATAAAGATACATATATAGTATATAGATATATATTTATATATATATATATATACATACATATATTATATATATATATATATATATATTATATATATATATTTATTATATATATATATATAATTCATATATAATAGCATACAATACAGTATATAATATATCATATATATATAGTATTTATAATATATATTTATATATTATATATATATATATATATATATATCATCCTACGCTCAACTTTCAACAAATGCACTCCCAAACAAGGGTAAGAAGAACATTGGATCATCGGCGACATCATAACATGATAGTGAATTAAAGTCGGAAAAACTATTTCCGGTTCTTTGTGATATTAATACATTGCTCACTATGGAATTCTTCTGCATCGTGTTTATTAATAATTGTGTTGCCATTTATGGAAATTAGACAATTTTGGACTTAGTCTGAATTTGTGTGGTGTATGTTACTGTTATGCTGTCTTTGCTGTCGTTTTGCCTTGCATTTTTTACATCAATTTGCCCGTTGTAAATGGCACTTGTTGCTAAATTGCATGGTATATATATTTTTTAAGATTATTTATCATTTAGTATTTAACGAATACTGTCAATTTATTAGTTGATATGCGGATCTCCTGAATGTTATAAGCGCATGGTCCGGAGTTTTGTTAGTTTTGCATCATATACTTTACTTCTGTTTCTTTCTGTTGTGTGTTTTTTTATTATTGCCGTAATATAAAAATTGATTAACTGATTATTCACGCTTAATATTTTGTCTGTGTTGAATATAGTGTAGATGACTAATACGCCAAAAATCGAGGTGGTATTGATGTACTATTATCATTGGTAGTGTTGTTTAACCAAATCAGATTTGTTCGTGTCTAATGAAAAATAAAATGTGATATGATGGTTAAAACATGTTTATATGATATTTCAATCCTCCATTATAAACATGGGAAATACGTTGAAAATAATGTCAATTTAGAATAGAAAAAACCCATACACACGCATTCAGTGTTTATACTGTATTTACTAATGTTTTTTACAAATAAATAATACAAATGAAAGTGATAATAATAATGTTGATAATAGAAGTTAATGATAACGTTGATAATGATAATGATGATCATAAATGATGATATGATAATAATGATGCAAAATAGCAATGATAATAACCAGCAATACTGAATAACAAAGTACTATACCTAAAATTAACCAACAATAATATAGTTGTGTAAGATCATGTTATTGATAATGTGCAATAACGATGATGCTAAAGGGAATAAACACTCATCTGCTGAATGCTATTTCTATTACCATGCTAATGATGATGCAATTATGATTGATGATAGTAGTGATTAGTATATAATGTCTGATGTATTAAAATGATTAGAATACTATTTATGTGATAATAGATTATGATGCATGATGAATGTATTCACAGTAATTGAGATGATAATATTAATAATGATTAATAATAATGATATCATAATAATGTTTTGATGATATAGCAATCATAATGATGTAATAATAGTGAAAATAATAATGATGAGATAATGATAATGATAATAATAAGTATCAATATTAAGGATTATGATAGTTAAAATCATAAGAATGATAGTAAGATGAATATAATAGTGATGATAATGATCATTATAACAATAATAATAATAGTAATAATGTAATGATAATGGTATTAATTATCAATGATAATAATGATAATAATAATGATATATATAATAATAAAAATAATATAATATAACAATAAATGATAATAAAAATGATAATAATAATAATGTACTATATAATTGTATAAATAATAAAAATGATAATATAATAAATAACAATAAAAAATACTTATGATAATATAGTAATAATGATATAATAATATGTATAATAATAGAATGATATAAGGATAATAGTAATGATAATGATCATAATAACAATGATTATAAATCAGTAGTAATATGATGATAAATAATGATAATAATAATAACTAATAAAGCTATACTTGATAATGGATGTATAATAAATCCTACCATGATGATAATAATGATTACAGTATAGATATGATAATTATTAATGATAATGTGATGCTGTGGTGTAATGGAACAATACTCATTGTATAGATTAAGAATAATAATCATTACTACTGATTAATAACTTAATAATAATAGCAAAGATAATGATAATACGAATCCGACCTCAACGCTTGCTAATGGATGAAATAATGGACAACAAACAATAATGATGATAACTCTGATTATACTGAATACAACTGAGTGTAATTAGTGATATTTAAGTGCCTCATCAGAATAATTGGATTTTGTTAAAGGAAAAAGAATCACATCGATATCACATCTCAACATGTAGAACTTTCCCACATATCTCATTTCTCCTTTGCCTCGAAGACTCTCGATAGGGGCGCAATTCTCACCTTATCTTCGTTTTTTATGTATGCACGGAGAAAAAAAGCTGTACGTCTCATGCATTCCCCTGCACTTCCACATGCTCCTTGAACCTCTAGTATTCAGACTATAGTGTTGCATACTCTTGGTCCTCTTTTATCGGCATGTCTAAGATTCTGTCTCGGGTCTCCACTCTGATTCTCTGTTAGCACAGATACTAACCATTGCAGTTTCTAGACTCAGGGTAGACGGTGGCACTTTTTTGCTCTTTTGGTAATACTGAGTCTAATCCGGAAAGAATCCCTTTTGCGAATGCTTAAAGTCTTGCCAGGGGAAAAAGAGATTGTTCAAGTGTTTGCGACACTTTGGGGAATTATTCCTCGGTAGGATGTAACAACCCCGCGTCTGCCAGATACGAATAAGATGTATGTCAATGGTCATGCGTCCCTTCACACACGCCGACAGCTATGAATATTTTCATACATATTCCCATTCCCATCTCTGCCCATTCATTTTCAGTTCCCTCCCCCCCCAATTCCTATGTTACCCATTCCATATGCCCCCCAACGGATTAAAATTACGCGTCAAGCAGATATAAGGTATTATTATGAAATCATTTTATACACTGTGTTTAGAATGGAAGTATTTAACTTTCATCTTCCGATATATAATTGTATAAAATGTACAAAAAATAAAAAAGATAGTATCCTAGTAATCGTAACTAATATCTGTATCCGCAGTGTTTTGCCAAAACGAAAAAAAAATAAAATAGTATTATGCATGAGAGGAGAAAAAAAAAACAAAAACAAAACAAATACAGATTAAACATATCTTTCAGTGTGAGGTAAGAATTAAATATGATAATCCTGTGCCATTGATAATTGATAACACTACTAGCCCCCCAAAGTGGCTACAAATTACTAAAGCTTGTCTCCTCCTTTCTTCGCTCTTTCCTTTCCCTACTGTTCGCAAAATACATAAAACATTCAAAGTACACTTTCGAAAAATTACTTTCATAGCTAGATTGTAATTTTCCTTGCCCCCATCAAGACTCATCGCAGCAAAAAACAAAGAGAGCCTAAATCTCAGCACGGACTGCATCTCACATGCTGTCATGTTTGACCAGTCGCGACAATTTTGAACTACTTTTATTTTCTGTTATTTCAGACATTGTTCTTACTTTTACAAGTATTATAACTTATTATTTGTTTTTTTCTCACACGCAATTCGACTGATGTGTATATATCCCAATCACGTTACAGCTATTATTGTAGCTTTATCTAGAGAAGAGCACGTACACACATACCGAAATGCAATTGCAAAGGTAAACGATTAACTTTATTTTCACCAATTACACACCAACCCAATATCGCCGTTGGTTGCCAAAACTCTTTACAATATTCTTTCTTTCACCTCTTTCAACTCACGTTTCTCAACTCGTTGGCAAACGCTTGGATGATCACTGAAAAATGCCGTGCGTTTTCAAGGTGGGTGAGGTGACAAGGACAACGCACAAATGCACAACTAATTCAATCAACGTGAGCCTCCATTGCAATGCCAGGCAACGGCAGGTCCCGCTAGGCCAGGATACAAACAAGTCAATATCAGCCTTATATTTTGATGTATCCCTATTTTAATTTTCTTCTTCTTCTTTTAGCCGTTTCAATTGATATATTTTAGATCTCTTGTTTTCCCCCCCCCTTTCCCTCTTCCCCCTCATTTCTGTTGGGCCAATTTCTCGTGCGTTCGTATATAATTCGCTTTTTGTCTCCCTTTCTAATTCGAATTACTCTCCTTTATCTATTATTTTTTTTTCGCTTCTCTTCTCTCTTCTCTCTTCTCTCTACTCCTATCATATGTCTCATCTTTATATATCTTCACATCAGATAACTAATATATTATACCAAACTGACAGAAGGAAAGAAGAAAGAAGAAACTCATCTATCCGTTTTAGTATTCATGGCCATACATACGAATGGACACAATGCAACAACTCTGAAAAAAAAATTAGTCGCGCTACTAGATTCACTAATTTATTTTCTGCAATGTCATAAGCTTGCCCTTAAATTTATTCCGCGTTTATTTGAGTTCCGGAAAACGGTCAATTGATACCTCACGCGTGTCATGTAGGTTAGTTAGAATTTACTTCTTTTATAATATTAACCTGCAGGAATTTGTTTCCTTCGCGACCTGCGCCATAGCAATCAATAACGACCTCGCAAAGATCCTATCTGCATTAAATCACGCACATTATCGTCAAACGGCATGCTCTGTATATCAACGATGGCAATATTAGAATACATGAAGTGATCTGCGTGTTTACAGCGCCCACTAAACACGCCAACTGCACTGCTGGAGGCCATATGGAACAACAGTGATGCATCTTTTGCGTTCTTTTCTCGTCTGTCCTGTCTGCTTTTTTTTCGTTTTTTTTTTAAATAAACTGTGTCTATCAAAGGACATAGATTGCTAAGTTAGCAAGAGTTTAAAGAAATACAAGGTAACTCTCCACATGCAAATGATTGAATGTATCCTTACGACACCTGCCAAGGGAAAAAATATGCTGGTCATTGCCAGCCAAAAACCCGCCGGATTTGGACCCTTTCAGTCAGTAATATTCCGGTTCCGGATTTGGACCCTTCAAGGTCAGTCGGTCAGGTTCGGTCCGGTCAATTTCAATACCATTGAGAGAGTTTTTGGTGCCCGCTCCGCTCTCGCTTCCCCCTAGAATCGATAAGAGCAAATTAAAAAGAAAAAAATGTAAAAATTAACAACAATGCATTCGGTAAAGGAATATTGATGCCACTATGATGGCCCATCTTGACAACTCTATCCGAATGGCCTACTCCCTCTCCTTGCTACGGCCTCACTCAGCAGTTGTGTTGGCCTTTTTTGGCCAGCCCGCTTGGGCGGGAGAAAGGAAGAGAATGAACGGCAACGGAGGCGAAGAAGAGAGACGAAAGAAGAGAAGAAAGAGAAGAGAAAGACGGACTCAGGACCCTTGAGGGTCTAGGTCGTTTTAACTTTGGGTTCTCCCGTTCACGAGGATTGCGAGGGGCGAATACGAAATCGAGTGACAGAAAAGATTGTGGAATTAGGGGAAAGAGAGAAAAATGAAGAAGCACTGGCAAATGAGAGGAAAATGTCATCAGCGACCAAACTTTACTTATGAACCAGTGAACAAGATCAACCCGGTTTGCTTAGACTAAATAACGGAAAAGAAAAAAAAAAAAAAAAAAAAAAAAAAAAACAAAAAAAAAAAAAAGAAAAAAAAAAAAAAAAAAAGAAAAGAATAAGAAAAGAAAAGAAAAGAAAAAAAAATCGAAAAGGGAAGAGGACAACAACTAAATATTCATAACCAAACACCACGTTGTGAAATACAGATGCGAGAAGAATTCGAATTCCACTGTATTGAAACACAATCACATAATAACGATTCAGATGGTACCCATTATTCACGTGTTCACGAGCTATCACAAAGATTTTAGGGAGAGGGAAAAATGGATAAAACGAAAAGGCAAAAATCTAACTATAAACCAAACAAAGCCTCTCTCTCTCTCGTCCTCCTATCTCCATCCTCTCTCCTCTCTCCTTCTCCGATCCTCACTCATCTCCTCCCCCTGCCCATCCACTCTTCAGTCATTTCACCCTCTTCAATCTCTCTCTCTCTCTCTCTCTCTCCTTTTCCTCTTCTCCTCTCCTCTCTCTCCACCTCCTTCCACCCCCCCCCCCCCCCCCCCCCCCCCCCCCCCCCCCCCCCCCCCCCCCCCCCCCCCCCCCCTCTCTCCCTCTCCTCCTCCCCCCTTCCTCGCGCGCTCTGCAATCGCTCTCCGCTTCCCTCGCTCTCCTCCCGCTCTCCCTCTCTCCCCACTCTCCTCTCGCTCTCCCTCCCCCACCCCCCCCTCTCTTCTCTCTCTAGCCTTCTCTCTCGCCTCGCTCTCTCTCCTGTCTCCCTCTCCTCTTCTTCCCCTCTCCCCCCCACCCCCCCCCCCCCCCCCCCCCCCCCCCCCCCCCCCCCCCCCCCCCCCCCCCCCCCCCCCCCCCCCCCCCTCTCTCCCTCTCTCTCTCTCTCACAACACCACACAATCCTATCCTCTCATCCTCTCCTCTCTCTTCTCATCTCTCTCTCTCCTCTCTCTCTCTCGCCTCACTCTCCCTCTCTGTCTCTCTCTCTCTCTCCTCTCATTCTCTCTCTCTCTCTCTCTCTCTCTCTCTCTATCTCTCTTTCTCTCCCCACACACCACCCCTTGTGGTGTGCTCCTCGCTGTGGTTGACACAAACCGCTGGTTTCATTCAAGAGCACCTACAAAGCAAATTACACTGAGCAAGTCTAACTTCCCGAACAACGTCTGTTCGCTGAGATTCCCTCCTCTCCACAAGACTTATTTAGACAGTACAATCTTTACTCTAAAAAATGATATACGGAAAATAGACATGTCGAACTAATATGTCCCGGCTTAATGTTGCTGCAACAGAAATCTGCCCAACCTCGTGCTATCCTAACACTCAAGCCACGAGATGGCACATTAAATATTATTTGTTTTATATGCACAAAATAAAAGGTGGGGAACGGGAGATCTGTAATGTAATAATTGCATTCGTTTAGTCAATTCCATTTTAAGAAAGGGAAGGAAAAAGTGCCCTTTTAATCATTA
>NW_028234410.1:27955979-27961232 GCF_977035675.1 Penaeus japonicus
AGGCTTCTTTTAATTTGAAATTTTCTATTCTTGTTTTGAAGAATGGTCTTCTTGATTTAAACTTCGATGTCGTTGGGGCTTCCTCCATAATTTGTTTCCGTGGTGTATCTGCTGGGAGATTTTCTATACGTTGGTGTTGTTTTTGGG
Organism: Penaeus japonicus; assembly: GCF_977035675.1. NCBI lineage: Eukaryota > Metazoa > Arthropoda > Malacostraca > Decapoda > Penaeidae > Penaeus > Penaeus japonicus. Next base: position 27,956,127 of record NW_028234410.1, read on the forward strand.
TGGCGTCCTCTCGGCGGAGGTTTGGTGGTGCTATGCCACTCATTGTTGGCAGCCATATGACTGGTGTTGATTTTATGGCTCCAGATGTAATTCGCATAGTTGAATTTAGTCACGTGTCAATTTTTGATGCATGTGCACTCTGTGCCCATACGAGTGCAGCCGTTTTAAGCACCGATTGTTTAGCTCCCCATGTGGTTCCTTTTGTTTAGTTTGTTTGCAGTATTTTATATGTGTTTTTTATATGTTGAAGTCCTGTCGAGGGTTATCCCTAGGTATTTTAGATTTGAATCAGTCGAGAGTGTTTGGTTATTTACTCTTATGTCCAGAGTTTTGTCAGCTTGCTTATTGTTTAAGTGAAACAAGGTTGATACCGTTTTATTGGTGTTCATTTGGAGGTACCACTTTTCAAAGAAATTATGTACTGATTGGATGTCAGTATTGATTGTGTTCTCTAACTGGTCTGTGTTGCTTGATTGATGGGCTATTGCAAAGTCATCAGCATATCCAATTTTTTTTAGATGTTGTGGTGGGCATATCGCTGATGTATATATTGAAGAGTGTTGGAGCCAAGACTGATCCTTGAGGGACTCCATTTCTTATTTTCCTGCTTCTACTTGTGTTCTTACCCAAGCAGACGACATATGTTCTGTTTCCGGACATTTTGTTCAGGAGCTCGAGGGTTTTCTTGCAGGGGATGAATTGGGCAAGTTTCATCATTAGACCATCGTACCATACTGTATCGTATGCTGCAGTTAGGTCTATAAAGACTGCTCCTGTTTTAGCTTTCATTTCGTATCCAGTCTCTATGTAAGAAGTTAGTGCTAGAGCCTGCGTTGTGGTATTTCTGCCCTGAATCCTGCTTGTTGGGGGGGAATGTGTGGGTCTAGGAGAGGGGTCAAGCGTTTGAGCATTATTCATTCCAGTAGTTTGAAGGAGCACCATAGAAGTGATACAGTTCGGTAACTTTTTGGGTCGGTTGCTGGTTTTCCTGGCTTTAAAATTGCTATTATCTTTGCTTGTTTCCAGATTCTAGGGTAATCAGAGTGGTTTAGTATGTCAGTGAAGGCTGTGGAGAGCCATTTGATTGCAGTAGTACCTAGATTATATATATGTGTGTGTGTATATACATATATATATATATATATATATATATATGTATATATAAATATATATACATATATGTATGTATGTATATATGTATGTATACACACACACACACACACACACACATACACACACACACACACACACACACATACACACACACACACACACACACATATACATATACACATGTATATATATATATATATATATATACACATATACATATATATATACATACTTATATACACATATATGTATATAATCGTATATATATATATATATAATATATATTATATATATATATATATACATACGATCATTGTATATAACTCTACTATATACATATATATATATAAACACATATGTATATACACTATATATATAGCATATATATATATATATAATAGTATATATATATAATATTATATCTATATATATATATGAGAATATTAAAGAGAGGAGAGAGAGAGAGAGAGAGAGAGAAAGAGATGCAAAACAGATTGGATTGCTTGCTGTTGCTTTAAAAAAAAAAAAAATGTCATCGCTGCCTCCAAAGAAACTGGTGGGAAATGGACATAGGTTGATAAAGTGTGCACGGAACTGAATGATCGAGAAGATAATAGTGAAGATAAATGAAGAAACAAATCAGAATAAAAAACAACAAGAAAGAAAGAATCAGGGACACAAACGGAGACCTCTAAGGTTTTAAAAAGAAATTTTACGATTAAAATGTAATAAAAACAATTTTATGGCAAACTCGTGAAAAAAAAAAAATCACAAACGTGAAAATGTTTATCTATAGAGCTAAAACGGGGATTTAAGTCATGATGCATATGCAACAGGAAATGTTGGAGAACTGGTAATTAGTGGTCTAACCGTTGGTGGAGAGAGGATTGCGGGAGCTAATCAGAATTGAAAATGGCAACACATGTGCAAGAATATAGCTTAGTAGTGGAAGTAAACAAATTAAAAAAAAGAGATAAAGGAAATGAGTCATGTAAGTAAATAATCAAAACACAATGTGTGATGTGACATATGTAAAGGAGATTTCTAAGTAAAAGAGGAAATGTACATGTTGAAAATAATACAAGAAAAAAAAAAAAAGTGAATGAGAATGTATTTCTAAAAGACCTACTGGTAGATTCCAAGATTCAGATAAAAATGCTCAGGTGGAATCCGGGGAACGAAACAAGAGCAAAAGAAGAAGATAAAAAAAAAAAAAAAAAAAACTAAAAAGGAAAAATGTATCATTACCTGTTGAGTACAAAAAAGGAAGAAGAAAAGGCTTTCAAAGAAAATAATACAAAAGTGAAGACAAAGAATTTACGTATAAAAGCAAAAGAATCAGTCCATTAACCCACAACGCAAACATGACACCAACATTTTTTTTTCTAAAAATAGTGAAGCAGAATATAGTAAAGCAAATCACGAATGGCTCAAACACAAAACAAAAGACAGCAGCTAATGAGGCTGTCTTATGGGTTGGCAGTTACAGGAAAAAGGATGAGACATTCAGAGTAAACAGTGTTCATATACAATATAGAGGAAGGTGAAGACAATAATCCTGAAAAGAGAAAGCAAATAACATGGAAATAGAATATGATATTATAACAATTTTACAACTTCATGAAACATTGAGAGTGTTTTTAGAGAAGGAAATATTTGAAGGAGGATTTGCGACTAAGACAATTAGGGATAAACTAGGAAATGAAAACCAAAACGGCAGCTAATTGGAGAAAATATGAAGCTCCAGGAAAAAGGAAATATAAAAGGAGTATGGATAACACTTGACAGAAACTATGAAAAAAAAAATACAAAATAATATGATACATAGACTGAAAGAAAACAGGGAAAAGTTGTAGATGGAAAAACTTGTAGATCATATAGCGACAAGAAGCAAACTTGTTAGTCCAGAAACGACCGAGGGAACGCCCACCGCCCCATCGGGCGAAGGTCCAACTCGGGGAAATGATTGTGCGCTGAGCAAGGATACGCTTTTACAACAAATAACATTGTAGATAATGGAAGTGCAATATAAACAAAGACCTTAATTGCGACACAGAATATTGAGAAATTAAAACCAATGACTATAAGCTAACAAGAAAAGGCGTGGAGGAGGATTAGCCTTTTTATATCTGGAAAGAATTCGCCTCTAAAATAGATTATGTAATATAATGCTCTCATGAAAAAAAAAAAAAAAAAAAAAAAAAAAAAAAAAAAATATATATATATATATATATATATATATACCTCCTGGCACAACAAACTGGGAAACAAAGTAAACGCTAACATGAGCAAATCCCAAGAGGCGAGAAATAAGCAAGAAGAAGAAGAAGAAGAAAAAAAAAAATACTTGACATTTTTTTGTCTGGGGTAGGGGGGGGACGGGAAGGCGTAAAACCTACAACATCTGAAGCAGAAAAAAAAAAACTCCAAATCCTCTCCGGACTCTATATTGCATTAAAATCGATTGTGAGAAAAACAAATAAATCCCTTGAAGTGCCAAACACCAGATGATACGGCGATGTTCTATAATATTGTAAGATGTCTTTGTAAAAGATTTGCAGCCCTTAAACAGAAACCTACTATGTAAGGAAGATTGACAAACAGATGACTGCAAGCGACACCAGTCGTTCGTGAAAACCAAAAATAGAAAAAAGCTAAGACTAGCATGATGACTCCTGAGACAATAATGTCCTAATTTAGCGAGCAAGTAAGAAAGTCAGACGATGTCTAGAGATTGGAATCGAGCCATCTTGCTGTATGTCTAAACAGATAAGTCAAGCCAAGACAGAATCTGAAAAGTAAGAACGTTTTATCAGGAAGTTGCATAGAACATTTGGACGGCTGAACAAATATATGCTTAATTGAAAAAAAAATATTCAGGACATTCATGTATACAAGGACACAAAATTGGACGAGATGTAATGAATTCTTGAGAATCAAAAATGTATAAATCTGTGGGGAATAAAGTCGTAATGTAACGCTTCGCGATAGTACTACTTGAGCAACATCAGCAACAATGGGTTTGTGGGAAATAAACAGAAAATCATGAGACCTGACATTGTCATCTGTGGTCAAGAACAGAGAATACCTTCGTTGTCATTTTACCGGAGTCTGCAGTGCAGTCCAACAGAACGTATTTTTCTTCTTTAGCAGTTATAAGTCATGGTGGTAAACAGAACAAAACAAACAATAAAACATAACCATAAAATACCCCCTTTTCTTCCATGGCCAGGGAAGTGATTTAAAGCAAGCTTACTTCACTGTACCAATCATATATCCTTAACCCTATGATACGAAGCCATCATTTTCTTGTTTTAACCACATATGGCGCCCCGTACCACCTGTTCATAAAAAAGTCATATCTTAGGGCTTCTCCGTTTCTCTCAATACTCTAATTGAAATAAAATTGTAGTACTGAGTCAACCATACCAGCTCATTACGTACTTTAAATTCTCTGGAAGAAATATGTAGTTTTTTTGGAAAATTTTATTTACTTTCGAAAGGTAAGAACAATTCGAACGGAAAAAAAAAACATGAAAATATGGAGAAGTGGGAGGAGATATGTATATAGATAATATATACATATATATATATATATATATTTATATATGTATGTATATAATATATGTTATAATAGTATCTATATACTATGTAATATATATACATAAATATTATATATATAATATTATATATATATATAGTATATATATATATCTAATTAGTATCTATATATATGTATGATGTAATATATATGTAAATATCTATGTATATACTGTATAAATATAATATATATATCATATCTATATATATAATATATAATATATATATATATATATAATATAGATATATAAGTATCTGGTAACGAGTAGGAGAGGTTTCCAGTGTTAGTCCTCCACGATATAATGTAAAGTTAAGTATATCCAGTATCCGTTGGCGGCACACGCATAAGGGTGAAAATATTTAATGTCTAGAGAGATAAAACGATCGAAATAG
>NW_028234410.1:27968832-27973832 GCF_977035675.1 Penaeus japonicus
TTCCCTCAATGCTCGTCCTTGCCTTAGTCTTCTCTTCCTCCTTACACCCCCCCTTCCTCCTCACCCCCACCGAGAAAGCCCTCCGGGACAGGAGAGTCCGTGCACACTCCAAGAGTGCCAATATCAATCACTCCGCCACTCCTCCCATATTCAACTCTCGCTTTGTTGCACAAATTGACTCACATGGTCTGTCAACCTCCCTGGGCCCTGCGAACACTCCAGCAATTCTTCAATACACCAGAGAACATTTCTCTATCATGTTTTCTTTTTATATTGTTTATCTTGTTTGATGTCATCCTTGTTCCTTCTCCCGCCTCTTGATCGGAAGTTTCTTGGAGTTTCCAGTTTTTACGAGTTTTACGACCGTTGACCGTCCCAACCATATTATTAAACGACGCACATGAAACAACAAAACAAAAAAACAAAATAATACATCTTCCGATACACCATAACCCCCTCTCTGTCTCCTGTCCCCTCCATACTCCTGTCTCACCTTCTCCACGTCCCCCCTCCCCCTCCACACTCCTGTTCCACCTCTTCCCCGTTCCCGTTCCCCTCCGCTCTCCCTGTCTCGCCGCCTACTACCACGGAAGAGAGTCAACCAAGCAGGAAATTAAAGTGACTCCCTGACCCAATAAGTGATTGTTTTACTCTCGGACAATTTGTCTCGTGTTTGCCAAGGCGGCTAAGCCCTAACAAAGGAATTTCGGTCAGATGTGAACACGATCCGTTAAGCTGTCTTGTAATTCCTTCTTAATGGCGTGTTTCCTTACTCGTTAGTGATATCCGAATATTCACTCGTATCATCATTTCTACCGCAAATCGTCCGTGTCTAAACCCGCCGGTCGTTTTTTAAATAACCCTTGGTTACAATCCTTATAGTGGGACGGTTGGTGTGATAGTGAAATATGGCAAGTCGTGCCCGCAGACTTATTCCCTCTTCATATGGCCACACATGTTGACGTTTCATCAAAAGGGTTGGAGGGAACATCACATTTGTTTTTAGCATATTTTGCATATCGCATGGGCATTCAGTCATTCCAGGCGCTATTCTCAGTCTACATATTGTTCATTATTCCTATCATGCATATCCAAAACCCATTACATTCGTTGAATAAACCATTCCCTCCAATGCCCTGGGTGATGCAAGGGTCTGCTATACAGGCATACAACTGTACCGAAGAGAGATAAAAACACAAAACACAAATACCGTAAAATCGCTCTACACATTCCCTCCCGGCTTGCACGACCAAACATTCTGCTTGCAACCGTGAGCAATAACAGGAAGCTGAACTCGAAATTGATTCGGCGGTGATGTCATTACCACCGGATCACCCTTTACCCAAACCAAGGATGGAGCCTCCAACATCATCATCATCATCATCATTACCACAGCTTACATGGAAAGCGTTATATCTCCATTGCTATCGATTCTCCAGGGGTGATCTCGTATATATTGCGTCTCGGAATACACAGGGTGCTTTTTGGTGTGGTGGTAAGAGGAAGGGGGTTTTGAGGGGGGGGGGGGTGATGGTAAGGGGTAGGAGGAAGGGATGTGGAGTTGGGTGGAGTTCGGGGTATGTGTTATGTTATGAGAAATGAGGCATGACGGGAGAGATTGTGACATGCGGCGAGAAAAGTGGTTTGAGATAAATGATGAAAGAGCAAAAACGGCGTATAAGGGGAAAGGAGACGAGGTATTGCTAAAAAGAAAATGTCCGACACGAGTTGCAAATAGCCAGGACACATAACGCACATGGAGAAAGAAAAACAACAACAACACTGTAAAGGAAGAGGATCGTACACTGCAGAGCCAAGATATGATACAGGATAAAGCTACATAAGAAGAGACTCGAGTGGATAGCAGGCCCTCTCTCTATCACCCCGCGATTAACTACGGTCTAAAATAACACATTAAACGCTCTATGTTGCAATTTCATGACGGTGCCTTGTTTTACATTCATTATTTACACTCTATCATTTTTCCTTTCTTTGCATCTTTTTCTTTATTTATTGTTCGATGTTTGTATAAAGTTGGCCTTTTTCCACAATACAAAACATTGCAGAAAGGGATATAAAATATAGGTGATGAATTCACCAAAATATATAGCAGCATCGTGTGTAGGCGCGTTTCCAAGTTTAATTTCTTAATTAAATAAAGCCACTTAATGGTAAGTATAAATCTATTAAGCGGAGGGAGAGAGAGAGAGAGAGAGAGAGAGAGAGAGAGAGAGAGAGAGAGAGAGAGAGAGAGAGAGAGAGAGAGAGAGAGAGAGAGAGAGGGAGGAAGAGAGAGAGAGAGAGAGAGAGGAGAGAGAGAGAGAGAGAGAGAGGGGGGGGGGAGAGAGAGAGGAGAGAGAGAGAGAGAGAGAGAGAGAGAGAGAGAGAGGAAGGGGGGAGAGGAGGGAGAAGGGAGAGAGAGGAGAGAGAGAGAGAGAGGAGAGAGAGAGGAGAGAGAGAGAGAGAGAGAGAGAGAGAGAGAGAGAGAGAGAGGGAGAGAGAGAGAGAGAGGGAGAGAAGGAGAGAGAGAGAGAGAGAGAGAGAGAGAGAGAGAGAGAGAGAGAGAGAGAGAGAGAGAGAGAGAGAGAGAGAGAGAGAGAGAGAGAGAAGAGAAGAGAGAGAGAGAGAGGAGAGAGAGAGAGAGAGAGAGAGAGAGAGAGAGAGAGAGGAGAGAGAGAGGAGAGAGAGAGAGGAGAGAGAGAGAGAGAGAGAGAGAGAGAGAGAGAGAGAGAGAGAGAGAGAGAGAGAGAGAGAGAGAGAGAGAGAGAGAGAGAGAGAGAGAGAGAGAGAGAGAGAGAGAGAGAGAGAGAAAGAGGGAGAGAGAGAGAAAGAGGGAGAGAGAGAGAGAGAGAGAGAGAAAGCAATTAACATCTTGTGACAATAAACACCAGAATTACACATCTCTTTGCTAATTAACCTAACTTCTAAACGGCGAAGGAGTGACAGTCGGCGGAATTTCAGTTGTCGGCGCGGCTGACAGGGAATTCTTCTGCAGTCATAATGAATTGCGGCGATAGTTCATTCCATGATGAAAATTCAGCGCTGACAGTCAACCATGCGCTGACAGTGACGTGAGTATAACTTTTGTGGCGACGGCGGCGATTCCGTAGTAATGGCGAGACCGTGAGGATGACGGACGATGGCTGGCTGTCTATGACGCTGTCTATGGCCGTGGTTGTTCACAGACTAATCCGAAAGTGCGATAATAACAACGAACTCGGTCAAAGTAACACACACTGCACCTGCTCTTCGCCGAGACAACCTACACCAGTAACGCAAACGGCAAATGCAACGACCGATGTTACCTTTACGGCGACGACGACGACGAGCTCATCGCGACAAGAACACCAGAAACCTCTTACGTCAGAAATGTCATACATTAGCTATCTCTACGTCAGTTATCTCTTACGTCAGAAATCGTTTCCATTAGATATATCTTACGTCAGAAATCTCGAGGGTTAAATATCTCTTACGTCAAATATCTCTTACGTTAGATATATCGTACGTGAAAAACCTCTTATGTGTGAAATCTCTTACGTGAGAAATCTCTTACATTAGATATCTCTTACTTTAGAAACCTCTTATGTGTGAAATCTCTTACGTGAGAAATCTCTTACATTAGATATCTCTTACTTTAGAAATCTCTTATGTGTGAAATCTCTTACGTGAGAAATCTCTTACATTAGATATCTCTTACTTTAGAAATCTCTTATGATAGATATTTCTTACGTCAGAAATCTCGTACGAAAGATATCTCTTACGTCTGAAATCTCTTGCGTCAGAAATCTCTTAGGTTAGATATCTCTTACGTCAGATATCTCTGACATTAGAAATCTCGTACGTCAGAAATGTCGTACGTCAGAATTTCCGCATGTCAGAAATGCCGTACATCAGAAACCTCATACATCAGAAACCTCGTACGTCAGAAACGTCGTACGTCAGAAATCTCGCAATGTTGAACAACCTTACCACGCTCCGAAAATTTACGCAACGTTCATCCGGTTAGAATAGAGAATATCATCTCAAAGCATTCGGGTGATATCCTGAGGGGAAGGGGAGGCGGAGGGGGGAGGGGGTGTTTGAGGAGGGAGGAGAAGAGCTATCAAAGGAAGGGAGTATCAAAGTAAAGTTGAGAGCGGGTATTAAAAGAGGAAGGATAAGGGGTATTGAGAGAGGAATAAGAAAGGTTACAAACATTACGAGAAATGGTATTAAGAGACGAGAGAGATGGGGCATTAAAAGTAGGAAGGTGGAGGAGTATTATAGGAAGAGGGAGATAGGGTAATAAAAGAGAAAAGAGAGAAATGGTAATAAAAGAAAAAACAGAAAGGGACAAATGAAAGAGTGAGAAGAGTGAGGAGGAAGATGGGGCATTAAAGGAGTATGGGTATGAAAGGAAGTAGCTATTCAAAGGGAGAGAAGGACTATGAAAGGAAGGGATGAGTTATTTTAAACAAGCTAGATAAAAAAAAAAAAGCGCCACAGACATGCCGCCAGTTTAGATTGTCTCTCGCACACAGAAACGAACTCCATAACTGAACCCCATAATTAATAAATGTTCAAGTCAAAAGGATTAATCTCCATGACAACGGTTAGTCACGTCTGCCCGCCCTGCTATCCTGCCACCCTGCCGACGGACAACCCCGAGCGGCGACGACCAACGCGTTCCCTCGACCCTGCCAACACCACGGGGCCCTTTCCCTTCGAGGACTCCTTCCAACACTCACTCTGCACCCGCTGCCCTATTGTAACTTCTTCCTTTCCTCCGCTTCCTGCTCCTCATCGCCCCTCCCTCCCCTTTCCACTTGCCCCCTGTTCTATATTCCTTTCTTCCGTTCTTATCTTTTCTCTCCTCTTTTCCCTGGCCCATTTCACCCTCTACACTTCCTTTCTGTCAACTTCCTCTCGTCCTTCGCCCTTTCTCCTTTTCAATACAATTTCACTTGTACATACCTTTTTCCCCTTCCCCCTTTCCCTCTCTTCTCTCTCCTCCCCCTCTT
>NW_028234410.1:27978832-27986332 GCF_977035675.1 Penaeus japonicus
TACAAATACAACTAATGATAATCAATCTCTGCCTCCATCAATCGTTATATGTCAACACCATTTACCCCCCCCCCTTCCCCCAGCTACACCGGCCTCCATCACTCTCCTCCTCCCCCTCCCCTTTTCCATAACCTATATGCAGAGAGAGAGAGAGGAAGAGAGAGAGAGGAAGAGAGAGAGAGAGAGAGAGAGAGAGAGAGAGAGAGAGAGAGAGAGAGAGAGAGAGAGAGAGAGAGAGGAAGAGAGAGGAAGAGAGAGAGAGAGAGAGAGAGAGAGAGAGAGAGAGAGAGAGAGAGAGAGAGAGAGAGAGAGAGAGAGAGAGAGAGAGAGAGAGAGAGAGAGAGAGAGAGAGAGAGAGAGAGAGAGAGAGAGAGAAAGAGAGAGAGAGAGAGAAAATGAGAAAGAGAGAAAGGGAGGTAAGGTTAAGAGAAATAAAGCAGGAGGCGAAAGATAACAAAGAGATAAAAGAAAAAAAAAATGCGTAGAAAAAATGAAGCTAAAAGAGAGAGGGGGAGATCGCATCACCATAACCTCAATCTAAGAAAAGGGCAAAGAATCTTCCTCTCTCATAACCTTTTCGTTCCACTGACCAGAGTTGTTTCTCTCCCTCGCCCATCTACAAAAAATCTACGCTGACCTACCCGGCATAAACCACGGATTAATAAACCGAAGGCAGATGATTAATGGCTCTGGGAGGAATAATTAAAATGTCAATTACAGTCATTTATCAACAGCAATAGCTATCGTTTCGTTAATCATCGCTGTGATTGTGATTGTGATACTTGCAACATGAGTATATAATAAAAGAAATATATACGATGATATAATATATCATATGATAATACAACCAACCAAAGCAACAACAACAACAATCATAATCACACGAACTTTTATACAATGATGATGATGAGGATAGTGATTACTACCGCAGAGAATCACAGACCACTCAGACCAAACAGGCAGAGGCAATTGAAAAGAATCCCTCAACCCCCAGCCTCAACGCAAATGCCCAGCAACCTGACCCACCACATGACACTCCTGACACGTGCCATGTGTTCCGACCTTCGACACCACATCACATCACACCAAGCCTTACCATCACGCCGAAATAACATCATGGCTTTTCCTACTTTTACATAACCATTACAAAACAAATGCCTCTCTCTCAACCGCTCACGATCACTTCTTTCAAGTATCTAAAAACTCGCCAAACACCATAACATCATAATAACTTTGACTATACTTCTTCACATCACCACGCCTCACCATAACTCCATAATCTTTTCCTACACTTCCCCATTATCACCATAACCCCCCGTCCACCCCCATAGCCTCACGCCTCACTATAACCTCTCCTAAAACAGACTAAATTTACCACAAACACGCACCGTGACCACTTCACCATCGCCACCACCACCGCACCATAGGCACAATAGCGTGCGTGGCGACCCTCCACATTTGGCTAATAGCCCTCGCTGCTTCACAATTTGTTTGAAATTCATTAGTCCGAGCACCGCTAAGTGTAATTAGCAGCGGGCGCGGGGTGGCGGGTGTGCGAGGTGGGGGGAGGGGGGTCGTGGGGGTGCGGGGGAGGCTTAACTAATGCTATAAAAGAGTGATGCAAAACTTGTTAATATGCACCAGAATTCGCCTTTGCGTGTGAGCGTGCCTTTTTCCCAGCGAGTCTGTGTTTTCCGGTTTGTATGCGCGCGCGCGTGCGGGCAAGTACGCGTTTGTAAATCCCGGTACATCAGCAGGGCAGGCAGGGAAGACAAAGCATGAGGATGAGGATGATAAGGAAGAAGAGGAAGAGGGGGGAGTAGGATGAGGAGGAGGAGGAGGAGGTGTGCGGGGAGGAGGAGGGGGAGGAGGCCTGAGGGTGCGAGGGGAAGAGGAGGGGTAGTTTATTGAGGTCACCTGATATTAACATCCTGGACCATGATGCCGACCCCTCTCACGGCACTCCAGCCTCACGCTGCGGCGCTCTATCTGTTTGCCGGACCTCTGCCTCGCTTCACCCTCGGGCCGCAGACGCGGGTGCCTCTCCGGCCTTTCCCTCGCACTTCCCCTTTCTCCCTTTCCCCTTCTCTCCCTCTGCAAACCGAGGGAGAGAGAGAGGGAGGAAGGGGAGGGGTGGGGAGGAGAGCGGAAGGGCTTAGGGACAGAGAGTATATTTGGGGGGAAGGAGGGACAAGGGGGGAGGGAAGGAGGGAGGGGAGGGAGGGGAGGGGAGAGGAGGAGAGTTCACAGCGGCCCTAGGCATCCACGGCTCCCCTTTGATCTGGCGCGCTAAAAATTGGCGTCGAGTGAACACTCAATATGTCGGTCACACATGGCCCCCCTCCCCCTTCCCTCCCCCTCCAAGTATACCCCATCCCACGGAGGCTCCCAAACTCTGCGCTCCGTCGGATACAACTCTCGCCCTTCCTTAAACATATAACCTTCGCTTCTCTCACACATACTGGTAGACATAAAAAGACAGCGGAATTGACAGACAAATGAACTAACAAGTTTCCAGACAGACATATCCACCGCCAAACAGACTGGCAGAGCGATGGGGCAGACCCTCCAAGCGATAGAAGTACCAACAGACACACATCCAACCCACTAGCACACAGACAAACACACACACACACGCACCGCTCTGCTTCTTAACATACACACGCATACACATAATGCTTACGAAGCGAAAGTCAATACAATTTTCCAAAAGAAATATCAAACCTAATTTTGCAACGTGCATTATCGCGAGAAAAGGAAATTCAATTCGTCACGCCTTGCATGCAACCGGTTTTTCTTCCTCTTCTTCGTTTTTTTGAAACCATCAATTCACACACAAAAAATATTAATTCAATTATAACATTACACGAATTCAACTGATCATCTATAAAGCGAATTCAATTCATGTTGCAGCCAGCATTCCAGCGCATAAATCTTGCTCTCATTTGTTCATCATTGCAACACGGAAGGGAGTTCCTCTATTGGCGTGCGTGCAATTGCTCTCTTCCGTACAGCCTCCAAGAATGGGTGCACACTGTCTCGAAGTGCACTGCAACACGGGTAAATTGTATGTAAATATGTATACATACATACATTTACAAATACATATATACAAACATACAAATATATATACATACATACATACATACATACACACATACACACACACACACACACACACACACACACACACACACACACACACACACACACACACACACACACACACACAGAGAGAGAGGAAGAGGAAGAAGAGAGAGAAGGACCAGGAGAAAGCCAGTCAAACGCATATCAAATATTCAACTTGTGCTCCTGACAAGCACTCCAGATTTATTCCCAACAATGGTATGTATCCAGAACCGGTGTGCTTATTCATGATAAAAAAGAAATAAAAAAAAAACTGAACAAACACGACCTGGTCATTTCCCTGCCGTCGCGCGTAACAACAGGCTCCGGTCACATGATAGCGCCGGCGAGAGAGAGAGAGAGAGAGAGGGGGATGTGGCACTCTATCGCTCTGTGTCTCTCACTCTCTCTCACTCTCTCTCACTCTCACCCTCACCCACACCTACACCCACACCCCCACACACACACACACACACTCTCTCTCTCTCTCTCTCTCTCTCTCTCTCTCTCTCTCTCTCTCTCTCTCTCTCTCTCTCTCTCTCTCTCTCTCTCTCTCTCTCACTCTCTCCCTCTTTCCCCACTAATCTGCACCCTCCAGTCCACACTACTCCACACATTCTTCCTACTCCCTTGCTCCACCTCAATATTCCTTCCCGCAACTCCCACTACTCTCTCTAAGCCACTTCCTTAACCCCCCCCACCCCCCTACCCACCACCCTCCACCCTCTATATCAATCACGATAGGCCTTCCGTCTACTGCCCTCCTCTCCCCCCCCCTCCCTCCGACACAAAAGGTCATTCGCATCGCTTTATTACTCGCGCAAACGAAGTCATCCCCATCCCCCTTCCTGCCCATGCCCTCCTCCCCCCTCTTCCCTTTCACGGCCAATCGCTTTGATATCATACTATAAATAAAAAAGAAATAGTCAGCCTGGTTGGCTATAGAGACTGGCGTTCCCTTCCCTTTCCCTCCTACACCTTCCCCTTCTACCTTCACCTCCCCTTTCTCCTTCATCCTCCAACTTTAACTTCCCCTTCCCATTCTTCTCTTCCTCTCCCACTACACCTGCCCTTTCCCTTTCCCACTATAGTTTCCCAATTCCCCTTCTATCTATCCCATCTCATTTCCCTTACACCTTTCCCTACCCCTACACTTTCCCACTACACCTTCCCTTTCCCTTTCCCTTCCCCACTAAACCTACCCCTTCCCTTCCCTTCCCACCTTCACCTCCTCCTTCCCCTTCCCCATTCCCACTACACCTTCCCCTTCCCTTCTTTTTCCCCCTTTCTTTCTTCAGCTCTCCATTCCCCTCCCACCGTCACCTCCCTCTTCCCCTTCCCCCTCCCCTGCCCTATCCCTTCTCCAACTACACTTCCCCCCTTCCCTTTCCCTCCTCCCACCCTAACGACATGCCGTCCTCCTCCCACGAGTGAAGTCCGCATCATATTCCTGGACCGACCTCCAGCCCGACTTCAGGGAGACCGACGGCCTCCTGACGCGGTCCTGCTTGCAACCGGCGAAGGAATATTCTGTTGCATCTTGCTGAAACTGATAACCAAATACACACGGGCCCACGGAGCGTAAACAAAACAAAAGCGAGTGAAAATTCAGCGGCGAGAGAGAGAGAGAGAGAGAGAGAGAGAGAGAGAGAGAGAGAGAGAGAGAGAGAGAGAGAGAGAGAGAGAGAGAGAGAGAGAGAGAGAGAGAGAGAGAGAGAGAGAGAGAGAGAGAGAGAGAGAGAGAGAGAGAGAGAGAGAGAGAGAGAGAGAATAAGCTTCTCCCTAAAGCGCATTAGTAAAAATCAACATGTTTATGTACGGCTTTTCCCCCCATTCTTCCTTTTTTTCGTTATATTCTTCCGCTTTATCATAATCTCGTCAAACAAAACGGCGTGATGAGGACAACTGGATCATGGAACGATGTAACGATGACACTGTGATAACATTTACATAGAAGATTCTCTTGACCAGTTTAGAAAATAGGGAAAAAAATCAACAGAATCCCACTACTATCACTAAGACAACAGACAACAATGATAATAAATAAACTTCTGCTACTACAATTCTTAGCAACACGAAGAGCAATAACAATAACAACTTGCGTTACTATCACTGCTACAAATAACAACAACACCGAATAACGAAAACAGCAATTGAAAATTTAAAAAAAAGAAAAATAAAAAAATATATATAGTTAAGAAATAAAGAAAACTCGAAAAAAGGACTCTCGACTTACGTAGTTCTGCGCGATGTCTGGGTGGTTGTGCTGTATGCCGTCGTCCAGGATGGAGATGACCACGCCCTTGCCGGTGTATCCTCGCGCCCACGCCGGCCCCACGTTCATGTCGTAGCCCCCGATGGCGCCCTCAGACAGGTACCACTGCTGCGAGTAGAGGGGGTCCGGGAATCGGCTGCCGGGGGGCGGGGCGGGGGGGAGAGAAAGAGGGGAGTGGTTAGATAGGTTGTTGGTGTTTGGCAGGGAAAAGGGGGAAGGGAGGAGATGGGGGGGGGGCGATACTGATATGAATGCAAATGTGAATATGGATACAGTGTTCTGGGAGTCCGTTCGTTGTGTTGGTGTTCGGGGCTTGGTGTGCGGGTTTCTTCTGTTGTTGTTCTTTTTGTTATTTTGTCACTTTTGGGGGTATACATAATGGCAATAAGGAAGGACACAGACACACGAAAGAGGGCATTATCACACAAACATAAACATACATCGATACACACACACACACACACACACACACATGCACACACACACACACGCACACACAGAAACCACCCCCCACCACCCACCACCTACCAGCTCCAACCCCCCACCCCATTTTTTCAAAAGCATCTTTCAATCCCATCCTTCAATTAGTGCGATCCGCGCTGCCCCCCCCCCCCCCGCCAGTCTCGATCTCCAGACATCAAAACACGAACCGAAGTCCCAGAGCAAAAACTTCACGTCTCGTGACCCAAAAACTTCGCCGGGGTCTTTCATTAGTCTTTCATCGTCAACTTCGGACTTATTCTTCAACTCTCCTTTCTCTGTGCGTTTGCGACATTACGTGGAAGTAACGCAGATGAAGCGAAACTTCACGTAATATGGCCGCGAACTTCGGCAGTGCCTTTCTTTATTCAACTTCCCAACTTCTTCGTAAACTTTCTGCGTTTGCAAAATTGCATGGGAGTGACGTGTAATAGGTCGGATATGGTGGCTGCATTTTGTGTGTGAAATGGGATTTTCCGGGTAAGCTCACTCGCCGCGGCTAAGGTGAACTTTTGCACGTTGAAAAATTGTACGTGTGGTAAGTTCTGTAAATATGTTTGTATAACAGTTATGGCTGGTTATGCATACATGAATACTTAAACATGGAAAAACTATATACCTCTATATACAAATATAGATAGATAGTTACATATATATATATATAAGTATATAATATATGATATATGGTAAATGATTTTATATATATATATATATATATATATATATATATATACCCATATACATATAAATATACATATACATATATATGTACATATAAATATACATATAAATATACATACATATATACATATATATATATATATATATATATATATATATATATATATATATATATATATATATATATATATATATACATGTGTCTGTGTGTGTGAGAGAGAGAGAGAGAAAAGGAAAAATATATGAATCTATACTAATATATATGTAACTATCTATCGAAATCTGCATATAATGTGATATTTTTAGATGTGTGTCTTTATCCATTCATGTATAACCAGCCATAACTGTTACAAACATACATTTGCAGAACTTACCACACATACAATATTTGTATTGCACAAAAACTTCCTTTGCATGCCAGCCATTTACCGACATTAAAGCGCCCTGAATGTTTACGAATCCGTAAATACTTTTATTTCATGAAAGACATGCAACTCTGTAGCTCTGAGTGAAATACCGTCACCAGATTTTGAAAACATATTTTTTCTTCCGTACACTCATCTTCAATATGCCCCTTGATAAAATTACCACACCCAAATCTCCTGCCACGTATAGATCCATCGCAATACATAGAAATCACCTTTACGAAAACAGCTGAATTTCTCTTTTGAAAAAAAAAAAAATGTGTTCATGCCTAATCATCGTATTCCTTTTTTCTGCACACTTAAATGCATTGACACCGATAAAGATATTGACCTATTGTCAAAGTTCTAAACCACTAAAGAAGTCTAAATCTCAATTTCGAAAATCTATTTAGCACAAGCACTAGCTCTGGCCGTGTCACCCTCAAGCTCCCCACCCAATAACCCATGAAGTTGCCTCTTTCCTCGTGTGAGCATCGTGTTAACCGTGGAGGCTATGATTCTCTGATCCTTCTT
>NW_028234410.1:28003832-28011332 GCF_977035675.1 Penaeus japonicus
AACGACCTCCCCCCCCGCCTCCCCCCCCCCCCCCCCCTCCCCCCCCCCCCCCCCCTCCCTTACCTCCCCCCCCCCCCCCCCCCCCTCCCCCCCCCCCCCGTCCCCCCCCCACCCCCCCCCGCCCCCCTCCCCCCACTCCCCCTCCCCGCCCCCCCCCATCTATTTTGGCAGTCCCACTGGCCCCGGCTCCCCCCCCCCCCCCCCCCCCCCCCCACCCCCCCCCCCCCACCCCCCCCCCTCCCCCCTACCCCCCACCCCCCTCACCCCCCCCGCCCCCACCCCCCCCCCGCCGACCATTCGACGGCAGAGTGAAGGAGGACTTGTCGGTGAGGCATCAGGTGGCGGTTGGCGGCAGTGTTTGGACAAGAGGGGGCACAGGACGGAGACTCTGTTTCGGCCAAGATACAGCGGACGTCAACTCGCTTCCTTAACTATTGCATTCTACATCTCTTAATTCTTCACGACTTTATTATTTTTCCGTCTTCCTTCCCGATTTTATTTCCTTTTCTTTCCATTCTTCTGCGCCCGGACCACCATCTCCTTCCAAACCCTGTTACGATCCTTTCCGCTGTCCACACGCTCGGCCGCCCACGGAGGAGACGGTCCAACTCACGCGCGCTTGAGATAATAACCTCGAAGGCTCTTTCTGTAAATATTTTCACACTGGCAGATGTCCTTCTCCTTCTCCATCTCTCTGACATTTCTCACATCGTATCCTCTCTCTCTCTCTCTCTCTCTCTCTCTCTCTCTCTCTCTCTCTCTCTCTCTCTCTCTCTCTCTCTCTCGCTCCTGCCCTCTCCTCCCTCTCTCTCTCTCTCTCTCTCTCTCTCTCTCTCTCTCTCTCTCTCTCTCTCTCTCTCTCTCTCTCTCTCTCTCTCTCTCTCTACCGCATTCTCCTCCAGTGCAGTTATCTTCCTTTCCCCTTCCATTCCTATCCATTGGAACGAGACGATACTATCATCCATACGTATAAACACGCCATCACCCATCCCCATTGTTCCAATAGACATTTCCCACGGTAATTACTACCCGTGATGCAAACAACATCTTGACTCAGCCTCCCCTCTCTGTCAGCTCATCCCAACTATTTATTTGACGAAGTCGTTAACAATAACGAACCGTCTGTCTCCTTAAATTCGCGTGTGCACTGTCCACTCCTCCATCCTTCGCTATAACGCCTCCGTATGCTCCACCTGTTTGACAATCTGTGATTAACGTTCGGAGTAATCACGGTCGAACCAACCTCAAGCAGGGGCAAGGCATGGGGCGCCAGAGGACCAAGGAGGCGGCGGGACCATGAGAACGCGGAAAGCAAAAGGAGAAAACAGCAGTAGCGTGCACACACACCAAAAACCCAAAAAAACCCCCAAGTCCTATATCCTATATTAGTCTGTCTATCCTACGGTGCGGCGCGCCAGATTTCACTAACAACTGGCAATGCTACAGAAACAATGGCATGGATAAAGGGAACAGAGGAGACTAGTGTTGATGCAATGGTGGCGCGAGATAAACGTTGGTGAGGAGGCTAACACAAATTCCTATAAAATTTCCTCTCCTGCGAGGGGGGAACAAAAATAAATTCCTATTCCTTGCTGATGGCGAGGGAATTTGGTGTTTTTTGGGGGATACGTACGAGTGAAAGAAATTCCATCAAGGACGAGGAGGGATCATCAAAACAAAGCATTAAGTTGCTGCACAGCCCCTCGCTAACAAGCTGATTGTGTGTTTGTGTGTTTGTGTGTATGCGTGTGTGCATGAGAGAGAGCGTGTGTGTGGAGAGGGTGGGGAGAGAGAGAGAGAAGAGAGAGAAGAGAGAGAAGAGAGAGAAGAGAGAGAGGAGAGAGAAGAGAGAGAGGAGAGAGAGGAGAAGGAGAGAGAGAGGAGAGAGAGAGAGAGAGAGAGAGAGAGAGAGAGAGAGAGAGAGAGAGAGAGAGAGAGAGAGAGAGAGAGGAAGCGAGAGGGAGAGAGAGGAAGCGAGAGGGAGAGAGAGGAAGCGAGAGGGAGAGAGAGGGGGAGAGAGGAAGCGAGGAGCACGCGTAAAATTATGAGAGAAAATGTGTGTGTGATAGGTCACGGATACTACGAATGTGAATTTAAAAAACAACAACTAAATCATACAAAAACAAAAACGAAAGTATGAAGAACTGAACCCCGAAAGAAAAGCACATAATGAAAACAGAGATAAGAGGGAGAGCACACTACCAGACAACCCAACACGTCCCAAGGATCGCCACACATCAGTCTTTCTAATCAGACACAGATTGGCAGATCAGCAACCGTCAGCGTCCCGGATGTGCTGACGCCTTTCATATACAATTATAAATCTAACCGTCGCTCTCGCTGCTGTCAGCACCTGCAGTCCGATTGCTGCAGGGGCCCTTAGAGCAACGGTGACGGCACGACGATTTAATGAATGCGCTGCCGGAACCAAAAAGGGGGATCAGGAAATAGGTGAATGAATATATAACAGATGAGATTAGCAAGTAGATAGATAGGATGAGAATGAGAAAGGGAGAGAGGGAGGGAGGGTGAGTAGGAGAAATAGAGGAAGGGAGGGAGGGAGAAAATGAGAGACGGAGAGATGGAAAGAAGGGGGGAGGGAGATAGGGAGAGAAGAAGAAAGGGAGAGAGAAGAGAGAGGTATAGAAGGAAGGAGAGGAAAGAAGGAAAAAAGGGAGGAAAGGGAGGAAAGGAGGAAGGTAGGAAGTAAGGGAGGAAAGGGATGACCGGTACGGGGGGCGATTCTAGTTTGAGGTGGGAGAGGAAAGAGAGAGCCAACGTGAAAGGAGGAGAAGCAAGAGATCGTGAGTGATCGAGCTAGAAAAGTACAAGACGCCGTTGCCATGGCAACGGGGAAACGCTGTGCCTGGGAGGTGAGTGGGACCGGCTGTCTCATGCAGGCGTCTGTAATTTATAGGTTTTCAGAATGTCGGCTCTATTTATCTGTTTGATCAAAGAAGATTCCTTTTTACACTACTTGCTTTACCAAATATGCGAGCGTCATGCACACACACACATACATATGTATGAGTGTGTGTATGTATATATAAATCTTAATTTATATTTAAACCTTAAAAAAAAAATAATAATCTAAAAAAAAAAAAAAAAAAAAAAAAAAAAAAAAATATATATATATACATATATATATATATATATATATATATATATATATTACTCTAATATCATATATTACTTACACATACACACATACATCCATACATACATACATAACATACATACACACACACACACACACGAACACACACACTACACATCACAACACACACACAACACACACACACACACATCACTACCGCCTATATATATATATCATATATTAATATATAATATATTATATATATATATACTATATACTATCTTATCTCTATTCTATTCTATCCATAACATATATCGTATAGTATGTATGTATGTATGTATGTAAGTAAGTGTATACTTTTACAGTATATATATCTATATATCTATATATATATATGAAATATATATATATAATATTATATATTAAAATATATTATATATATATACACACATATAAATGATGTGTGTGAGCTGTGATAAACATACAACACATAATAATTATAATATAATAATAAGATATATATATATATACATATATATATAATATATATATATATATATATATAAATATTATACACACACACACAACATATATGTGATGTATATATAATATATATATATATATAAATATATATATATAATATAGATATATATATATATATATATATATGTATATATATAATATATATGTATATACATATATATATATACACATATCTATGTGTGTGTGTGTGGATTACATACAAATATATATAAATATATAATATATATATATATAAATATATATATATATATATAGATATGAAATATATATATAAATATATGATGGGAAAACAAAAGAAAGATAGCAAGGTGGGTGGGAGGAGAGAGGGAATGGGAGGGAGCAAGAGGAAGGAATGGAAGTGAGAGATTTGATAAGATTTATAGAATAGATAATAAGAGAACTCACCCTTCGCGAGAGCATGTTTCTTTTTTTTCTTCTTCTTTTTTGTCCCCCCCCCCACTTTTCTTCCCCCTCGTAGGCCCGCACGCTAGAGAGACAAAGTTATTAAACCCCAATTTAGTTTCACACGTGCTGCGCTACTCGAGAGAGAGAGAGAGAACCTTGCCTCACGTTATGCGGCTCGATCAAGATATCCTTCGCAGAAATATCCAGTCAAGGACGTTCAATCACTCAATCATACCAAATATTTTATAAATGAGTAGGGAGGCAACTTAGAATAAGAATCTCAATCGTGCACATAGCTCCTAATTGATTATTAAATATCATATACAACTATCATGGAAATAAATTACCATAACAATCCAATATCACAATTCACACACACGACACACCCCCACAGATATAAATATAACTATATAAATATGTAAATATATATATATATGATATATATAATATAAATTCGGTATATAATCGTATAATATCCCCATAATATTTCATATATATATTAATATATATAAATTTAAAGATCATATCAATCAATCAATTATGAGTGATACTTAAATAAACTCTAATATATCCTGCTATTTAAGTTAGAGTAGTTGCGGTGGGTTGCGGCTCAGGCAAATACTTTGATAATAAGTATATTTATCAATGCACAAGAACTGGCAATAAAGTCCCGATATTGCTACTAATCCCGTCTCTGATTTCTAACAAACGTTGAAAAATATTCTTGACATGGTATCCATGAGCTCCTGTCAAGTCCTCCTGCGAGATCTTCTTATCCACCCCTCCCCTGAGAGAGGGGAATGTACATAACTTACATACTTAGCTAGTGATAGATCACCAGGGAGGCTTGTTTGATCCAACGTCACATGGCGTCGTGGACGCAGCCTTGGCGGTTAATAATTGACCTTCATGATTCAATATACTAGTACTGGGAAAACCGATCGACAACTTTTCACTTTCTACAATATATATATATATATATATATATATATATATATATATATATATATATATATATATATATATTGTTGATGAGCAATTATTACTACTACAAATAATAATAATATCAATAATGACAATAATAATATCAATATGATAATGATAATAAGAGTGATAATATTAATAAGCTATATGACAATAATAATAATGATAAAAAACAAAACAATAATCCTAACAAAAGCAAGATAGAGCAACCGCAACTGCAACGAAATAATGCGACCCAAAACCCACGCAAGGCAGACGGGAAAAGAGGAGAAAGGAAACGGCAGCGTTACAGCGCCGATAACTATGTTGGGGAGGTAATGCTGTGTCGAGGCCTTTTAAAGAAGATGCTGTCTGTCTCTCTCTCTCTCTCTCTCTCTCTCTCTCTCTCTCTCTCTCTCTCTCTCTCTCTCTCCCGCTCCTTCTCTCTCTCTCTCTCTCTACATCTCTTACTCTCTCTCTCCTCCTTCTTCTCTCCTCTCCTCCTCTCATCTACCTCTCTCCCTCCTCTCTCTCTCTCTCTCTCATCTTCTCTCTCTCTCTCTCTCTCTCTCTCTCTCCCTCTCTTCTCCTCTCTATCTCTCTCTCTCTCCCTCTCCTCCTCTCTCTCTCCCTCTCTCTCCTTCTCCTCTATCTCTCTCTCTCCCTCCTCTCTCTCTCTCTTCATCTCTCTGTCTCTCTCTCCTCTCTCTCCGTCTCCTCATCTCTCTCTCATCATCCCCTCCCTCTAGCCGCTCTCTCTCTCTCTCTCTCTCCACTCGCATACTCTCCTCCTCCTATCCGTCTCTCCCTCTCTCCTCTCTCTCTCCTCTTCCTCTCACTCTCATCTCTCTCTCTCTCTCTCCTCTCTCTCTCTCTCCCTCCCCCTCTCTCTTTCTCTCTCCAATCTTTCTCTCTCTCTCTCTCCTCTCTTCTCATTTCTCTCCTCTTTCTCTCTCTCTCTCCTCTCCACCTCTCTCTCTCTCTCTTTCATCCTCCTGTCTCTCTCTCTCCTCCCATTCTCCCCTCTCTCTCTCTCTCCTCCCCCCCCTCTCTCTCTCTCCTCTCCCTCTCTCCTCCTCTCCTCTCTTCTCTTCTCACTCTCTCTCTCTTTTCTCCTTCCCTCCCCCACTCTCACTCTCTCCTCTCTCTCCTCTCTCTCTCAATCCTCACTCCCTTTAGCAATCTCTCGTCATCATCCCTCTCTCTCTCTCGCTTCTCTCCTCTTTCTCTTTCTCCCTCCTCTCTCCTCGCTTTCTCGTTCTACTCTCTCTTCCTCCTCTTCCCCCTCCTCTCCATCCCTCTTCTCACCTCCCCTCTCTCTCACTCTCTCTCTCTCGCTCATGCTCTCTCTCTCTCTCTCTCTCCTCTCCCACTCTCTTTCCCTCTTCCTCTTTCTCTTTCTCTCCTTCTCTATCTCCGCTCTCTTCGCTCTCTCTCTCTCTCTCTCTCCTCCTCTCTCGCTCTTCTCTCTCTCTCCTCTCTCTCTCTCTCAATCTCTCTCTCTCTCCTCTCTCTCCCTCTCTCCTCCGCTCTCCGCTCTTTCCTCTCTCCTCCTCCCTCTCCTCTCGCTCCTCTCTCTCTCTCCTCACTCTCTCTCCGCCTCGCAATCTCTCATCTCTCTCTCTCTCTCTCCTCTCATCGCTCTTCTCCTCTCTCACCTCTCTCTCCAAAAGCTCTCTATCCTCCTCTCTCTTATCTCTCATACCTCTCCTCATAGACTAAACAGATCTATTAGGTAATACTCATAATAAGTAGAAGATACATCGATATAATATTCAGCACATCTCTCGCTCATAGGAGTAGTTATCTAGTATCACCGATTTTGATATAGTAGTATAGAGAGAATCTCTAACATAGCTAGATACATAGAATCGCATAGTATATATTTTTACTCTATAGCACTAAGCTCAGATAGATAGAGAATATACATAGAGATCTCATATATAGAATATATATACTATATAGAATAGTTATATATACTAGACTACATCGTTCTCTCTAAATACACTCCCTCACTCTTTTCTCTCCTCTATACCCTCTCTCTCCCTCTCTCTCCTCTCTATAGCTCTCACTAATTATATCTCTATCTCTCTCTCTCTAATATCTCCTCTACCAATCTCATCGGTATCTAATATACTATCCTTATCTCGCTCTACTCGATGTATATAGAGAAATATATATAGTTAAAATATATATTTAGAGATATGTATATATGGATTTATTTCTTTAATTTACAGGTTTATTGGTATAGTTAGGTCTTTATTTGTATATTTAGTGGTAGGTGAGTGATGTTATTTAGTTAGTGTAGTTATGTTGATTGATTAAGATAATGTATGTGAGTTAAGGGGATTGTTAGTTTATTTTAGGTTATTTAGGTTAGGGATGGAGGTAAGATATACTATATCTATAGCTAGAGCTATCAAGATATCATAGAGAATGCTATTACTCCTAATGATAATAGAAATAGATAGAGAGAATCATAATGAATGAGA
>NW_028234410.1:28031332-28036332 GCF_977035675.1 Penaeus japonicus
CTCTCTCCCCTCTCTTTCTTCCCCACCATTTCCCCCTCCTCCCCCTTCTTCTCCTTCTCCCACTCCCCTTCCTTCCCCTTCCCCCCCCCCCCTTATTATATCACCCCCCTTTCACCATTTCATTACAAATCCCCCCCTGCTCCACCCCCCTTTCTCCCCATCCTTCCTCTCTCTTCTCTCTCTCTTCTACCATCTCTCGCTCTCTGCTCTTCACCCTCCAATGCCCCCTCCCACCCTGTCTCCCTCCTCCCTAATCCCTCTCTCTTCTCTCTCTCTCTCTCTCTCTCTCCCGTATGTAGGATTCCCATCCTCTCTCTCCTTCTTCTCTCCCACAACTCCTTCCATGGCCTCTTTCGACCCTAATACCCTCTATACATATATTCTCACACACTGTCTCTCTCGCTCGAATCGACTGGATGAAGACCTCCTACCGCACTCACCCCAAAAAAAAATGGCCGCTTGGCGGGCGTCACGTTTGCGCCCAAAATCTGAGCCGAGAAGCGTCTTCGGCCGAACTCGATTTCGCGTTGAAAGGATTTGGCCATTCATTAGGGTTATCGCCATTTCGTCGGTTCGTCCGCAGTCCTTCGCCTAATCACGGCGACGGCGAGTACGCCATCCCGAGGCATTCAATTATGTCCTGATGGCACGCCGAGGCACGAATGGGGACACCGAGGCACGAATGGGGCGCGCCGCGGAATCGGACACTGCGCGACAGCACGGAAGACTAGAGTGGAAAAGATTCGATAGAGAAATTTCGGGCAAATAGATACATATGTACACTCTTGGGGTCATGCAGATACACAAATAAACAGACGTACACGCATACAGTTACAAAAATACCCATACAGACAGATACATGGAAGCCGTCACAAAAATGTAAATGAGGAAAAGTAATGTAGGGAGAGGATCGCAAGAGCCGAGAGAGAGAGAGCGAGAAAGAGACAGCGAGAACGAGACGAGAAGAGGGGCCAGACCGAGCTAGCAAAGCGACCGAGCTCTCTCTCTCTCTCTCTCATCTCGCTCCTGTCCCTCGTCATCATCGGGGGGGGGCTTCTCTAGGCCTTCTCCCAACTCTCTCGATCTCCCCCTCGCCACTCTCTCCTTCGCACTCTCCTTTCCTCATCCTCCTCACTTACTTTCTCTCTTCCTCCTCTCTCACTCGGTATTCTCTCCTCGGCCAGACTCTCTCTTCTTCTTCCTCCCTGCGCTCTCCCTTCCTCCCTCCTTCTCCTGTTTCCCCCCATCTCTCCTCCTCCGCGTGTGGAGATTCTCTTCTTCTCTCCCTCTCTCCTCTCTCCTCCTCTCCTCTCTCTCGACTTTCCTCTCTCTTCATCCCTTTCTCTCTCTCCTCTCTCGTTCCTCACTCTTCCCTCGTCCTTCTCTCTCCTCTCCTCCTCTCACTCTCTCTCTCTCTCTCTCTTGGGGGGGGGGGCTTCTCCTTCTCTCTCTCTCTCTCTCTCTCTCTCTCTCTCTCTCTCTCTCCCTCTCTCTCTCTCTCACACACACATACACAATCCACAGTCCTAATCCACCGTTTTTCTTTGCCCTTCTCCCTTTTTAATCCCTCGCTCGTACATCATAGCAAGGTATTAACACACGAAACAAAAACTGACAAAAAACGGATTTATAATATTTAGATTATTTAATCCCCCCCAATCCCCTCTACCCCCCCCCCCCCAACACCCCCCACCCAATATCCCCCCGAGAGGAGAACACACCCAGAAAACAACCCCCCCCACACCCCCATACATTGGAGCGCCCCCCACCCCCCCGCCTCCCCCCCCACACGACCCCCATCCCCCCCACCCCCCCCCCCCCCCCCACACACACCCCACCGTCTATCACCCAACACCAGCCCCCCCCCCCGACACATGCACCACGCACACACCAGCCCAGCTACCGTGTAATCCCCCCCCATCGCCCTATGGAGAGTTAATATGAATAAAATAAGGATATGACGAATTCAGTATATCGAAGAAATAATGGTCCGCAAATTTCTTTGAATGAATATATTGCCCTGGAACATATGAGGAAAAGAAATGTGTACCCTTAGTTGCACAACATTCGGAGACTGAATTCCTGAAAATTTCCACAATAAGAATGAAGAGAAAAGAAAAGATCTAACTGCAGTTTTACTTACAATATATATATATAATTATAATTCATAAAATATCATATTATATATATATATATAATTATAAATATTATATAGAGAGAGAGAGAGAGATGGGAAGAGGAGAGAGGAGTCGGGGGAGGAGAGGCAGGAGAGTAAATGGAGGACGAGAGAGAGAGAGAGAGAGAGAGAGAGAGAGAGAGAGAGAGAGAGAGAAAGCCTATTTCCCACACATCAGTCCTCTCTATACTGCTAAAACATCAACACTAAAACACACAGTATACGAACAAGGGAAACGCTCAAAACAATAACCTAAAAAAACACACAACCACCATGACCTATAAACGCGACATTAGCTCGAAATAACTCGATTAACTCGAGCGCTCTCTCAATCGTGTTGAGGTTCCTTAGGTAAGGCGGTTAACCACACTAAAAAATAACAAACGCCCATACTTTTTTCTGCTTCCTCCTCCGGTTCACATACGCTGAGATCCAGTAAACAACCCGAATATAGCATTACATAATATTTAGAGGTCCAAATGTTCGGATGTTTAAGGTCTCTGGGCATATAATGCGAGTGGGAATGTGGGAGAGTAAGAGGGAGGGAGGCACTGAGAGAGAGGGAGAGAGGGGAGGAGAAGGAGAGAGAAAGTGTTTGAGAGTGAGAGAAATGCGGGCGGGGATTATTATTCTTATACACTATATAATATACTATTATTTCTATATATACTATCTATTATATGTATTATATTATTAATATAAATATATATTATAGATATAGAGATGAGGAGAAGAGAGTGAGATAAAAGAGGGAGGAGTTATACCTCAGCAGACGGGATAGAGGAAAATGGATGATAGAGAGAGAGAGAGAGAGAGGAAAGAAAGAAAGCGAGAGAGGAAAGAAAGAAAAAATATCACCAAACGATTTCCTTTTTATATTTCCCCCATTAATAAAAAAAAAAAAGAGAAATCAAACAATATTCCCAACTTTGACTCATGCAAAGCCCACGCGACAGCCGTCAACGGAAGGTCACCGTCATGAAAACGATTTAAATGAAAGCGAGTCAATTGTTATGGGCAAAAGCGTGAGTGAAATAGAAAATGAGAGGAAAAGATAGAGGAGGAGAGGCGGGGAAGAGAGGAGGGGAGACAGAAGAGAGAGAAGAATGGAGGGGAGAGAACGAGGAAAGAAAGAGAGGGAGAAAGGATAGAGAGAAAAGAGAGGAGAGGAGAGGGTAAGGGTTTATGAGAAAGGGATTGAGAGAGGATGAGAGAAGACGCCCCCTCCAACGTCCCGAGAGGGAGAGAGAAGAGGAGAGATATGTTAGTTTTAGATATGTAGATCGAGAGGAAGATGAAGCTGACATTAAAACGACGAGAGGAGAATGGAATGTATTAAGATAACAGAGGAAGGAGGAAGGAACAAAACAACGAAGAATAAAAATGAGAGATATTGAAGGTCGAAAGGTACAGAGAATGTATAAAGAATAACAGAGGAAGGAACAAAACAACGAAGAATAATAATGGAGAGATAATGAAGGATCGAAAGGTACAGAAAAAAAAACAGAGAAGAACGAAAACAAAAAAGAATAAAGGAG
Source organism: Penaeus japonicus (assembly GCF_977035675.1). NCBI lineage: Eukaryota > Metazoa > Arthropoda > Malacostraca > Decapoda > Penaeidae > Penaeus > Penaeus japonicus. Next base: position 28,035,047 of record NW_028234410.1, read on the forward strand.
ACAAAGCGAGAAACAGATAGGGAAAATAAAAAAAGAAAGAGAGAGAGAGAGAGAGAGAGAGAGTGCGAGTGAGCGTGGAGGGAGAGGAGGCTGCTCCCGACGATAGAGGGAGATGGAAGAGAGAGGGAGAGAGGAAGGGGGGATCGGGAGAGGAGAGAGAGAGAGAGATGAGGTGTAGCAGAGAAGTGAGAGGGGAGAGGGAGAGGATGAGAGAGAGAAACGAATGATAGGACAGAGAGCAGAGAAGACTCATTGAGAGGAGAGAAGTGAGCGAAGGAGAGAGATAGGGACCAGACGAGGAGAGTTTGGAGGAGAGAGAGGAGAGAGAGCGAAGAGAGAGAGAGACGATGGAGGAATGAGGAGAGAGAGGGTCATGAGGAGAGACAGGAGGAGAGAGAGAGAGGGAGAGAGGAGAGAGAGAGGGGACGAGAGGGGTGGCCGGGGGTGGAGGAAGAAAACTGACGGAGAGAGCGGGAGAGATGATGAGAGGAGAGAGAGGAAAAAAAAAAAAAAAAACCCTTGTGACACAAAACTCGAAGTGAATTCCAACGCGAGCGGATCTGCCTGCGACACGAGCGCCATAATTACATTCTGACGAACCAGGGTGATCGGACTCCTCGCAGAAGGGAGGGGTGGGGGTGGGAGAAGGAGACAGAGGCGATGGGGGGGTGGGGGCAGGCAGAGGCGGTATTGGGGGGGGGACGAGGTTGATCGGGATGGTTTTTGGGAATGACACGTACCAGTTTTTGGAAAGTGGCAAGTGAAATATATATATATATATATATATATATATATATATATATATATATATATATATATATATATATATATATAAACACGTCAAAACAAAAGTCCGGCGTCAAGCGACCTTTCCAACAACCTCGTCCGCTCTACAAAGGGAGAGAAGGAGTAATAAGAAAGAAAGAGGGATGAGAAAGCGGGGGAAGAAGGGGGAGGGGTGAGAAAAATGAGGGGGGGATGAGAAAAAGAGAGAGAGAGACAAGTGGGCTTCTAACACCAGGGGAGGCCTCTTAAGCACTCTCGCCCGCTTCCCTCATCTCATCTTTTTGCTCTTCCCCTCTTTCCCCTTCCTCTCTTTCTCGCCTTTCGATTCACAAACAAGTTTTCCCTTCAGCTTTGTTTGTCTATCTGTTCGTCTGGCTTTCCCCTTTGTTCTTTCTATCTGGCTCTCTGTGTTCTCTTCTCCCCCACTCTATACTTCGTTCTCTCTCTCTCTCTCTCTCTCTCTCTCTCTCTCTCTCTCTCTCTCTCTCTCTCTCTCTCTC
>NW_028234410.1:28041332-28043832 GCF_977035675.1 Penaeus japonicus
TTCCCCTCTACCCCTCTTCCCCCTCCCCCAACCCCCGACTTAAGCCACCTTCGCTAACTTGTATCTTGGGAACACATCTATCTCAACCCGGCATTAATTAAAGGCAGATTAAAGCGCCCGGCCAGGAGATTTTTTTTTTCAAACTTCAATGTACAAAATAGTAAAAAACAAACAAACAATAAACCGGCCTAGAATTTTTATTAAAAACTATATGAAATGAAATAAAAATGTAAAGAGCAATAGCAAGCGACTTCATGCGCACGGTACCGCCAGCACACAAAGGAGGAAAGGATTATTTCGAAAAAGGGAAAATGAATAAATAAAAAACAGAGCGGGAGGGGAAATGAAAAGTCGGAGGGAAGGGGAGGGGAGGAGAGGGGAGGAAGAGACGGACGGGAAGGGGAGGGGAGGGGCAGAAACGGTTGGGGGAGGGGAGGAAAGAAAGAAAGGGGAGGGGAAGGGATGAGAAGGATGAGGAGGGGTGGTGAGGGGATGGGAGTAGTACCTCACCTTTGACCTGGCTTCCTAAACTCCCTTGTCAACTCGGCCTGCAACATTACTTCGACCTGTCTAGATCAAAGCAGGTCACTGAGGGGGCTGCCAAGCCTTCTGTCGCTTTCACATCCTCATTTCTTAAAATCATCTTTTGGATTTACACGCACACGCACGCACGCACACACACACACACACACACACCCTCTCCCTCTCTCTCTCCCTCTCCCTCTCCCTCTCCCTCTCCCTCTCCCTCTCCCTCTCTCACTCTCTCTCTCTCTCACACACACACACACACACACACACACACACACACACACACACACACACACACACACACACACACACACACACACACACACACAACACACACACACACTCTCACACACAACTTCGTTCACTATCATGCATCACCATGACCAAGAGAAATCTGCACACTCTCAAAAAACTTTTATCCACAGTTTCACCATCAAAACCATCATCGAACTGCCGCCACAACACAACACAATACCAAAGCGCGATCTAAGAATGACACGAAACCCCTCATGAAACCTTTCCTCATTACACCGCCCGAATGCAGCGACTAGCAGGATGAGAAGTAGCTCACCCTCCATCATGGAGTGGGGGTGGAGTGAGGGGGAGTGAGAAAGAGGGAGAAAGAAAGAGTGGGAAGAGGAGGTGGGAGAAGGAGAAGGAGGAGACGGAGGAGGAGGAGACGGAGGAGGAGGAGACGGAGGAGGAGGAGGAGGAGGAGATGGAGAAAAAGAAGAGAGAGAAGAGTAGGTAGAGGGAGAGAAGGAGATGAATAGTGAAAGCGGGAACATGGAGAGGGAGATAAGGGAGGTAGAGAGAGAGATGGGGAGAGGGAGAGCGTACAGGCAGGAGAGAAAAGGAGAGAAAAAGGAAAAAAAGGGGAGGTAAAGAGAAATAATAGGATGAAGAGAGAATGGGGGAGAGGGAGAAAGAGGAAGGAAGAAGTAGAGAAGTGGAGAAACAAAGAGGAAGGGAAAGGAGACGAGAGGTACAGCTCGTAAAAAATATATGTGTATATATCGCAAATTGTGCCAACGATGCAGAGTAAACAACAATATAGTCTTCCTCGCTAACGCCGCATTACAATGGCTTAAAGTATCTCCCTTGACTCTTAGAGTAAAATGTTTTCTGATGACAGAAAACACAATACAATACACAATACCTCACACAATACGCAATACTTCAGTTACACGGAGCACTGAATACCATACAACACTTAACAATATACAATACACAATACCCATTAATCATGAAGATACACCACACGTCCACCTAAAAAAGGAAAAAAAACGCCCTCCATTTTCAAGAAATCGTCCATCACTTCTTTTCACATATCGCCCGCGCCCAAACGTCAATAGAAGTATCGTGCCGAGTGTGTGTGGGTGTGTGGGCGGGGGATGGGATGGGATGGGATGGGAGGGGAGGGGCGGGGAGGATAAGGGGAGGGGGGAAGGAATAAGGGAAGAAGGATGGGAGGAAAGGGAGAGAGAGAGGGAGAGAGGGAGGGAGAGGAGAGAAGGAGAGGAGGAAAGAGGAGGCAGGGAGGGAGACATAAAGGGAGGGAAGGGCGGGAGGGAGGTAGGGGGAGGGAAGGGGGTAGGGAAAATAGGAAGACGGATAGGAGGAAAAGAGCAAAGATGAGAGTAAGGGAGGGAAGAACGACGGGAGGAAAGTGGGAAAGGGAGAAATAGGAGAGGAGGGGAGGGGAGGGGAGGGGAGGAAGAGAGAATGATGAGGAGAAGGATGGAGGGAGAGGAGAAGGCTCAGGAGGACAGGAAGACAGAACGAAAAGAGGGGGAAGGGGAGAAGGTGGGGGTGGGGGAGAGGAGAAGGAGGAAGGTAGGAAGGGAGGAAGGGAGGAATGAAGGGAGGAGAAGGAGGAAGGGAGGGAGGGAGGAATGAAGGGAGGAGAAGGAGGAAGGGAGGGAGGGAGGGAGGGGATGGGGAAGGCTCAGTCATTGTCGAGTCGATCCAT
>NW_028234410.1:28056332-28063832 GCF_977035675.1 Penaeus japonicus
ACAAAAAGAATAAAATTACCCGACGCAAATATGATGAAGATTCACGTGCGCTCGAACGGCGGGGTTGATTTACAGGTCGGTTTTAGATGCGCGGTGGTCGGTTGGTCGGGCCACTGATGATGATGATGATGATGATGGTTTCGATGATAGTGGTGGTGATGTTGATGATGATGATTAATGATGATGATGATGGTGATGATGACGGTGATTTTGATGATGATAATGATGATGGTTTTGATGATAGTGGTGGCAATGTTGATGATGATGATGATGATGACGATGGGTTTGATGATAGTGGTGGCGATGTTGATTATTATGATTAATGATGATGACGATGGTTTTGATGATGATGATGATGATTAATGATGATGGTGATGATTGATGATGATGATGATAGTGGTGGTGGTGTTGATAATGATTAATGATGAAGACAATGGTTTTGATGATGGTGGTGGTGATGATGATGATGATGATGATGATGATGATAATGGTGGTGATGATGGTGGTGGTTATGATGACGATGGTTTTGAAGATGGTGGTGGTGATGATGATGATGATGATGACGATGGTTTTGATGATAGTGGTGGTAATGTTGATGATGATTATTAATGATGATGATGACGATGGTTTTGATGATGATGGTGGTGGTGGTGATGATGATGTTGATGATTGATGATGATAATGATGGTGATGATACTATTGTTGCTGATGCAGATGTGGATGCTGCTGTCATTGTCGCCTGAGCTGTTTGAGTGAAATATATGTAATATGTCTATATGCATATACTCCACATTCATACATACATGAATACATACACATTCACTTAAATAAACACACACATGAGAATAATCGAAATGCTTGAAAAAACGTATGTAACAGGGAAGACATTCCACAAACAGAAAGGTCTAGATACAACAAACAAACACGCCCCCCCCCCACACAACAAACAAACCAAACCAAACAGAGACCCCTCCCCCTTCCCGCCCAAACCCTACCCCTTCCCCCTGTCCCTCCCTCCCTCCCCCTCCTCAAAATCAACAACGCATTGGAAAAAAAAACGAAAATGAAAAAGAGCCAAAGAGCGATAAAGAGAAGCGCCCTTCCCACACAGCCCAACAACATAAGAGTCCCGTTCCCCGCCGTGCGCATCTGGCTGCGTCCATGTTTATACACATAACCTAAATGCGTTACACAAGGAGACACATGTGCCGCAGCGGCCGGGCGTGACGAGCGTGGGAAGACGGCCTCCGGCTCGCCCGCTCCCTCCTCCTTCGCTAACACTCCTTCCCTCTTTCTCCATCTGCTGTTCTCTTTCCCTCGATCTGTTTCTCGTGACATTCTCGCACCTATTTCTTACTCCCCCCCTCCCCACCTCCCACCACGCTCCTCCTCCTCCTCTCTCGATCTGTTTTCACCGTTTCTTTTTTTCCTTCTCTCTCTCTCTCTCTCTCTCTCTCTCTCTCTCTCTCTCTCTCTCTCTCTCTTCACTCACACACACACACGCATATATGAAGAAAAAACTGTAGATAATTATAAGTGTGCGTCTGTCCGAGGTTACACAAACACACAATTACGCATTCAAACGACCTCACTTATGAGTCTGAATAAAAACAAAAACGTTCACAATGAACAAGCCAGAACCGGCCCTCACCCCCTTACCCCATTACCTTCTCCCCTCCCCCTCTCACTGCCATGAATGAACAGCAGATGCCATGAAGGAAAGCAATCATTCTCGCCCCCCACCCTACAGTCCCCTCTCCCCCCTCCACCCAAACCAAGACCACCACCTACACACAGCAGCAAAAAGACAGACCACACACACACGCACACGCACACACACATGTATACACACACACACACACACACACACACACACACACACACACACACACAACACACAAACAAGCACGCACACACACTCACACCCACACAAACAAGCACGCACACACACTCACACAAACAAGCACACACACAGACACACACACACACAAACAAGCACGCGCGCACGCACACTCACACACTACACACATACAAGCACGCACACACACACACACTACACACATACAAGCACGCACACACACCCACACAAACAAGCACGGACACACACTCACACCCACACAAACAAGCACGCACACACACTCACACAAACAAGCACACCCACAGACACACACACACACACACAACACACAAACAAACACGCGCGCACGCACACCCACACACAAACAAGCACGCGCGCACGCACACCCACACACAACACACATACAAGCACGCACATACACTCACACAAACAAGCACACACAGAACCACCGCAAGACAACCGCGGGATTCATGAAAACACAGCAGAATAAAAACGCAGGGTGAACAAGCTCCCTGGTCCTTTGAATTTTGTAATTTTCTTTTTTTTTATCGAGGGGGGGGGAGGGAGAGGGGGGGAGGAAGGAAGGCTGTCTGCTTACCTCATCTCACTTTGTTTTTTCTCTGTGCCGCGGATTAGATTTGCTTGCCTGTTTGTTTGCTTGGTGCCTGTGTGCGTGTTTGATACTTATATCTTTCTTTCGCAATCTGTCTGTCTGACTGTCTGTCTGTCTCTTTCTCCCTCCCTCCCTCTCTCTCTCTCTCATTCCATCCCATTCGCTTTTCTCCCCCCACCCACTTTCCTCACCCTCTCCTTATTTCTCCTACCCACCCCTCCCCCCTTCCCCCCACCTTTCCTCTCCTCCATGCGTCCTAACAACCCCAACAATAAGGGCCCAAGGACAAACGCCCACGAGAGAAGCCTAAAGGATGAGCCAAGGACATGGGGGAGGGGGAGGGGAAAAACAGGTGCAGGTAGTGTGGGGTGGGGAGGGTAATCTAGGAAATTTACAGTAATTATCAATTGTTAGAGGGCTAAAAAATTATATGGCATGAATTTGTTGATGAAAATATGTGCTCAGATGAATTCTAAATACATGATAATAATAATCATAATAATCATCATAACCATAATAATAATGATAATAATACGATATAAATCAATAATAATAGTCATGCCACTGATAATAATAACAACAATAATAATAGCATCAATATAAGGATGATGGATGATACCGATGGTGTTAATAACGTAACAATATTAAACGTAATATAAATAAATAAAAGTACCCACATAGTCACATAAAAGCATGAGAGGAGAGGTCAAGGAAGGGACCGGGGGGGGGGGTGACTGGATAGGCAGGAGAGCAATCAATCCTCCTCCATGCTTGCCATTGAAATTCTTGCAGGGAGGAGGGACAGTGCGTGTGGTAGGAAGGGTCATAAAACGAGATTTTTCTTACTTTCTTCTTTTCTTTCTTCTTTTTATTACCTCTCCTCCCCCCTCTCTATCTTCTTCCTCTTCTCCACTTCTTTCTCCACCGTAAACTCCCCCCCCCCACCCCTCACATCCCATCCCTACCCCCAACCCCGCTCTCACTCTCAATTTACTCCTCATAGAAAGGAAAAAAATAAAAGTATATCCCTGCATTCCCCCTCAAAGAACCTCCTCTCCTTCTAAGCGACCCTTCCCCCCCATTCCAAAAAAAAAAAAGAAAGAAAGAAAGAAAGAAAAATCTTGGCACATCATTTCCGACCTCCTTCCCCTTCAATAGACTCTCCTCTCCTCCTCATATCCCCCTCCCCCCTTACCCCCTTGACCTCAAAAAAAGTCTCCAAATATGCAAATGAGCACCACCTACTCCTACCCCCCCTAAGCCCCCCCCCCCACCAACCAACCCCCCGTGCCGCCGGACCTCGGAGTCCATCAATAAAGGGTCGCACATTCCTGCCTCTTGACCCAACTGCTCTTTTGCCCTGATTGCTTGCATCGCTTGCCTGCTTGCCTTCTTGCTGCCCAACTTTGCCTGCTTGCCTTGCTTGTTTGCCTTCGTGCCGCTTATGCTTGCCCGCTTGCCTTGCCTGTTTGCCTACCTGCCCTGCCCTGCCTGGAGCAATCTGTTTATTTACATGTCTTCCTTGCTTGCTTGCCTGCCTGCATGCAAACTCGTTCTACCGGCCGGACTGATTTCCTCGCTTGCTTGCATGTCTTTCATCGTACCTGTGAGCTATTTTTTTCTCTGCTTGTTTTCACTTCCTCCTGCCTGTGCCTTTGCCTTTGTGCTTTGGCGTCGCCTAGCTTTCACTATCAAACTCTCCTGCTTTTCGATCTGCTTTACTGCTTGTTTCCGCGATTGCCTTCTTGTTTGCTTGTTTATTTGATGCTAATTTCCCTGCTTGCTTTCTCACTACTAATTCCCGTACTCTCTGAGTACCTTGATATGGTGACCGTAGTGTGTGCGTGTATAGTGTAACAAGCAGTGAAAAAAAGACGTGGTGTTTTACTGTGTAGTGTAATATGCAGTGAAAAAAAAACGTAATATTGTGTGATAGATTAAAAAAAGGAAAAAAGTAAGAAAAAAAGCTCAAGACATTATCGTTAAACGGATCCAGAGAAACGAACGAAGGCGATAAGGCGAGCATCATATCAGAAAACGGAAACGAAGCGATAGAAAAAGAGCGGGCACAGCCCACAAAATACAATAACAATAACAAACACACCCTGATAAGCTAACGGATATAAACTGATATAAGCATTGGTGAAATACCTCATAATTTAGCGATCGAAGAGATCTATTTATACAATCTATAATACATCGACGAATACAGAATAAAGAAAAAGAAAACAAAAAGAAAGAAAGAAAGGAAAAAAAACAAGATGCATAGAAACGTGACGTCACTACAGCATATGGTGTGGCCATTTGCAAAAAATAACAACAAAGAAACAAGGGAACAGAAACTATTGCGCTATATGGTGTTGATGATGACTACGAAAATAAATAATGTTCAGCAGAGAGACCATAACCCGGAAAATGGTGTCGACATCAAAACGGACGTAATGGTGTAAAACAAAGACACCATTGGCATTGGAGTGATGACGTCACTTTTCAAATTCTACGGCGATAGTGAATAAAAAAAGCAGTTTAACAGACACGCCAGACTTAGTTAAAACGTAACTCAGACGCGAGACACTGCCGATAACGAATTACGCAAAATGCGACAGAGCCATTCAATAAGCGAAGAGTACCGTGACGTAACTCCGCCCACCGGTTATCGCTTGCAACAGAAGACCTTAGCCCATCCTTTCTCCCCCTCCACCAAAAGAAAGAATAAAGATGACAACAATAACAACAGTAATAACAGCTAAAACAATAAAAAAAACAGTAACAGTAACAATAATAGTAACGACATTACAACAATAATAATGACACCAACAATAACAACAATAATAATAGTAATAATACAATAGTAACAATATCAATAATTATACCGTCATCACAACCCAAACAGCAACAAATACGACGACAACAACAACAACATCAACAGCAACCCATACTTTCGAAAGCGGCCGATTCCAAGCACAAACAAGCAGCCACCGAATCCCGCGGCGTGAACGGTGAATCAATACCCCCCCCCCCACACACACCCCCATGACTCACGTAAGGCCGAACGATGGGCGGCCAGCAAATCGCAGCCCATCTATTGAGACGCTGGACTCGCTCCCATTGGGGGGTGGGGTGAAGCAATGGGGGAAGGAGGAGGAGGAGGAGGAGGAGGAGGAGGAGGAGGAGGAGGAGGAGGAGGAGGAGGGGGGAAGGGGAAGAGGAGGAGGAGGAGGAGGAGGGGGAGGAGGAGGAGGGGGAGGAGGAGGAGGGGGAGGAGGAGGAGGAAAGGGAGGAGGAGGAGGAGGAGGAGGAGGAGGAGGAGGAGGAGGAGGAGGAGGAGTAGGAGGGGAAGGGGAAGAGGAGGAGGAGGGGGAGGAGGAGGGGGAGGGGGAGGAGGAGGAGGAGGAGGAGGGGGAAGGGGAAGAGGAAGAGGAGGAGGGGGGGAAGGAGGAGGAGGAGCGGGAGGAGGAGGAAGAGGTGTAAGGAGATGGGAGGAGGAGGGGGGGAGGGGGATGAGGAAGGAGGTGGGAAGAAGAGGAGGAGGGTGGGGGCAGGGGGAGGTGTGATCAAGAGGGCGAAGAGAAACGTAAAAAAACACATGAATAAATAAGAGAAAAAAAAAGAAAAGAAAACATCCTTCACCCTCAATCAAAAAAAGTATACAATTACGAATAAACAAATAGACAAATAAACTAAAGATTCACACAAAAAAAAGTATACAAAACCAGACCTAAATAAATCAAACCTATGAAAAAATATTGGTGAACACAACAGTAAAAAACGCACAATCATGCACGCGTCCACAAGCAAACAAAAGCCCCGTCCCAAAGAAGCCAAAGTGACACAGAAGAGGGTAGGGCTAGGGGAAGGAGGGGGGGGGAGAAGAGCCAGAACCGCCTATGACACTGCCAACTCCCCCTCCCTCCCTCTAGACATGCCCCCTCCTCCTACCCGACACACGGGGGCTGGAAAGCGAGAGAAAGTGAAAACCAGAAAGTCCTCCGCGGAGAGAAGGAGGAGGCGGAAAAAGAGAGAAAGAGAAAAAGAGAGAAAGAAAGAGAGAAAGAAAGAGAGAGAGAGAGAGAGAGAGAGAGAGAGAGAGAGAGAGAGAGAGAGAGAGAGAGAGAGAGAGAGAGAGAGAGAGAGAGAGAGAGAGAGAGAGAGAGAGAGAGAGAGAGAGAAAGGTGGGAGAGGGTATAAATAAACATTACAATGGAGATAAAGAGAATATATAAATTGAACAAATAAAATCAACCTGATCAAAATTTGTCACAGAACAGGAGAGAAAGATGGGGGGGGGGAAGAGAGAGGAGAGGAGAGGAGAGGAGGGGAGAGAAAAAAAGAGAAGAGAAAAAAGAGAAGAGAGAAAAGAGAGAGAAGAGAAAAGAAGAGAACCTAGACAAGCGAGGAGAGGAGAGAGAAAAAAGAGAAGAGAAAAGAGAGAGAGAAAAGAGAAATAAGCGAGCAGACCAAGAAGAGAAACCAAGCGAAAACGAAGAGAAGAGAAGAGTCGAGAGTAGCATCGAAAACTTGCATCACCACCCTCGCAATGCTTTCACTCGAAGGCACACCCGATTGAGCGATGGAAGACCAAGATTGTTCGCTACTCCTTAAGACACCATGGTCCATTTCTTAAGACACCATGGTCCATCTTGCGACAGGACACTAGCCTTCCCTTCCTTTTTTTCTGATGATTACAAGACGGACCGAGGAGCAGGAGGAGGATAATGATGATGATGTTTGATGGTGATCATGATTGTTGGTAGTGATGGTGGTGATGATGATTGATGATGATGATAACAGCAAACAAGAATATAACAACACCATTATCATTACAACAGGGAAAAAAACAAAAAGACGGTAAATACGTACAGAAAATAACCAAATGAATGAGTCACTGTTATAATAATAATAATAATGACCCACATAGCCCACGACTCCTCCCCGAAAGGCAAAAACACCCCTTCTGACCTAATTTCCCCTCCCCTCCCCTCTCCTCAACAACCCCCCAACGCCCTCCAGCTCCCCCTCCCCCCCTTTG
>NW_028234410.1:28076332-28083832 GCF_977035675.1 Penaeus japonicus
AGAGAGAGAGAGAGAGAGAGAGAGAGAGAGAGAGAGAGAGAGGAGAGAGAGAGAGAGAGAGAGAGAGAGAGAGAGAGAGAGAGAGAGAGAGAGGAGAGAGAGAGAGAGAGAGAGAGAGAGAGAGAGAGAGAGAGAGAGAGAGAGAGAGAGAGAGAGAGAGAGAGAGAGAGAGAGAGAGAGAGAGAGAGAGAGAGAAGAGAGAACCTTTAAAAAAAAAACCCTCACGGACCGAATGAAAAACCGGCTGGCATCCATTCCGACCAGTCATCCCGCCCCGCTCGGTCTCTCGCCGCCTCCCTCGGCCCGACGGTCGCAGTCGCGGATCGCGCTATTCTACAGACAGCCACCTTCGTCAGGATGGGATCTCTGGGCGAGGGGCGGCTTTCGGCTCGTTCCTCCGCTGGGTAATGGAGCAGTTGCTTCTTTGCAATGTATCTACGACGACGCTGCAACGGCAATAGCAACTAGAACGAGCATTACGACGGCACGAGAACGAGACCCCGGTTACATCTCGACCGGCTTCGGGAGTGACAAATCATTCCTGTTAGAAACTCGGCTCTCTTCATCAACACTTCTTTGGGACACACACACACACACACACACACACACACACACACACACACACACACACACACACACACACACACACACACACGCACACGCACACACCCACACGCACACACCCACACGCACACACACACAGACAAACACACACTCGCCTGACACACAACAAGACGCTGTCGCCGCCACGAACAACCCAACACACACTCGCTCACCCCAACCTTCACACAAGACATGACACTGACCTAGACATGACACTGATAAGCGGCGATCTTGCAATAATTCCACCCTCATACGCAACAAATTTCCATTGCACTTGGCCATCCAACTACCTATGAAAATTCACCTCGACATTTCATTTTCTCTGCGCAATACCCGGTACATAATCACCAGTATCCCCTCACATTGTTTGTTGTTGATGTAACTTATCCAGGAGAGGAGAGAAGGGCGGAGGGGAAGGGAGGTGAGAAGATGGATGAGGAAGAGAGGGAAGGAAAGGGGTGAGGAGGAGAGGGAAAGGGAGGGGTGAGGAAGAGGGGGAAGAAGAGGAGTGAGGAAGAGAGGGAAGGATAGAGGTGAGGAAGAGAGGGAAGGATAGGGGTGAGGAAGAGAGGTAAGATATGGGGTGGGGAAGAGAGGGGAGAAGAGGGGTGGGGGAGAGAGGGAAGGAGTGGGGTGAGGAAGAGAGGGAAGGAGAGGGGTGAGGAAGAGAGGGAAGAAGAGGGGTGAGGAAGAGAGATAATGAGAGGGGCGAGGAAGAGAGGGAAGAAGAGGGGTGAGGAAGAGAGGGGAGGAGAGGGGTGAGGAAGAGAGATAATGAGAGGGGTGAGGAAGAGAGGGAAGGATAGGGGTGAGGAAGAGAGGTAAGATATGGGGTGGGGAAGAGAGGGGAGAAGAGGGTTACGGAGAATGGGGTGGGGAAGGGAACGGAGAGTAGGGTAGGGATGGGAGGGGAGAGTGGTGTGGGGAAGGTTGGGGGAGTGAGGTGGGGAAGAGTGAGGAAAAGAGTGATGGGGAAGGTTGGGGAGACTGGGGTGGGGGAAGGGAAGGGGAGAATAGGGTGGGATTGAGAAGGGGAAAGTGGGGAGGAGGGGCAGTCTGAAGCTAGTTATACCACCTACATTGGAAGTTATTACATATAAATATCTCATTATCCAACCAATAATTACCTGTCGATCACAATGTTTCCTACCCTTACCCCTCTCTCTCGCTGCCTCCATATCTCTCTCTCTCTCTCTCTCTCTCTCTCTCTCTCTCTCTCTCTCTCTCTCTCTCTCTCTCTCTCTCTCTCTCTCTCTCTCTCTCTCTCTCTCCGTCTTCTCCCTCCCCTTTTCCTCCTTCTTCTCCCTCCCCTTTTCCTCCTTCTTCTCCTTCTCCTCCTTCTCCTCCTTCACCTCCTCCTCCACCACCACTACCTCCTCCTCCTCTTTCTCCACTTCCTCCTCCTCCTCTTCTTTCTCCATCTCCACCACCTCCACCACCACCTCCTCCTCCTTCTCCACTTCTTACTCCACCACCTCCTCCTCCTCCTCTTCCTCCAAATTCTCCTTCTCCTCCTCTTTTTCCTCCACCTCTTCCTCCTCTTCTTTTTCCTCTTCCTTCTCTTCCATCTCCTCTTCTTCCTAAACTTCCTCCTCCTCCTATTCTTCCTCCACCTCCTCCTTCTCCACTTCTTACCCCACCACCACCTCCTCCTCCTCCTCCTCTTCCTCCTCCTCTTCCTCAACCACATCCTCCTCCACCACCTCTACCTCCTACTCCTCCACCTCTTCCACCACCACTACCACCACCTCTTCCTCTTCCTTCTCCTTCTCCTTCTCCGCCTCGTCCTTACAATACACACCAAGAGCATATCCCCCCTCGCCCCCCTCTCCCCCCCCCCCGCCCCTCCCATCCTCCCTCCCCTCGCGTCCCCTTCCATTAGTTGCTAGGCCGAGCCGGAGGTGGCATCAGCCGAGGAGACGCTTCACTTCGCCTCCGTCTACCTCCTCCCCTCCCCATCTTCGCCCCCATCCCCTCCCTCTCTCGCTGGCCTCCCCCTACTCATCTTACTCCTGGCTACTCCTACCCCTCCCCCCCTCCCCCGCGTGTATGTCTACTCTCACTTTTTGACCTATTCCCACTATCTTTCTCCCCCTTCCCTCCCCTCCCCTCCCCCGGTCATATGTGTGTGTGTGTGTGTGTGTGTGTGTGTGTGTGTGTGTGTGTGTGTGTGTGTGTGTGTGTGTGTGTGTGTGTGTGTGTGTGTGTGTGTGTGTGTGTGTGTGTGTGTTTGCATGTGTGTGTGAGTGTGGATGTGGATGTGGATGTGGATGTGGATGTGGATGTGGATGTGAATGTGTATGTGCATGTGTATGCGTGTGTATATATATATATATATATATATATATATATATATATATATATATATATATATATATATATATATATATATATATATGCACCATATACGTATAAGCATGTATGTATATATGTAAAGAAAGTATGTTTACAAGCAAGAGTAAAAGCAAGGATGCAACGCTGAGGTGTGAAGTGCAAGACGACGACGAAGTGAAAAGAGGAAACAGAGAGAACAGCTGAAAGGGGCGCAGAAGGGGACGAAAGTGTCGGGCTGAAGAGGAGAGGAAGGGGACGCGAGGGCGGGAGGGCGTCGAAATACGAGGTGCGAAGGAGGAGGCACGCCAGAAAAAAAAATAAATAAAGAATAAAAGAGAAAGGGAAAAATAGGAATGATACGTATGTACGTACAGACTAATATACAAACTACAGGCACAATCGCAAACAAACACACATGAAAGACGAGGCATTCATAATTACCTAGGATCTGAAGTTAACGAAGCAGTAACCAGAAACTCACCTGAAAAGAAAAAAAGTAAGCAGTTAGTTACAAGAACGCAGTACATAAAAGGCAACATTTAATAAGCATTAAAGCAAATAGTCAGATGAATCGCACACTCTTTCTCACTACACAAAGAAACGAAGAAACAAGCACACAAACACACACACAAACAAACAAACAAACAAACACACACATACACACACACACACGTACGCACGTACGTTTACTAAACACCGTTTGTGTGTGTCCACTTCTTGAACCCTCCCATCGCCCCCTCCCCCCTCATACCCCCTTCTCGTCGCCCATCAAGAGCCCCCCTCCCCCATTAGCCCCCGAGCCAAATAAACTCCGCAGTTCCATCTTCCTCGAAGGGAGCACACGTGACCAGCGACATACTTAAGGCAGCGTTAGCAATGCGGCGTCCCTGACCCTCGCTTGCTCGTTCGACGGCTTGCTGGCTCGCACGGGGCAACACTCGGCGGACCGCACGCACGCACACACAAACACACACACACACACACACACACACACACACACACGACTCGCACTTTCTACATAATCATCGCCCTACTGATCGCTCCTTCTGAGGTCTCCGTCTCCTTCGGCGGAATGAGGACTGCGAACCCCAGCTGACGATCCACCGAGCTCAGCAACCGCGATGACTGTCAGTCCGTCAGCAACACCCCAAGGACGCCGGGCTTCACGCGGGCTTCGCACCCACAGACCAATACACTCGACGATCCGCACAAGCACTCACCTCGCCCGCCAGGCCCCCAAACCGACGCTCTTCAGACGCCCCCTAGAAAAACACTCACATCCTAAGCAAACCTTTCTCCCCCTTACCCGATACCCTCTTCTACCTCCCCCCTCCCCTTTCTCCTTCCCCCTATCCCTTTCCTCTTTCTCCTTCCCCCTATCCCTTTCCCCTTTCTCCCTCCCCCCTACCCCTTACCCTTTCTCCATCCCCCAACTTCTTTCACCTTTCTCCCTTCCCCCTATCCCATTCCCCTTTTTCTCTTTCCCTCTCCCTCCCCCTACCCAATACCCCTTTCTCTCTTTCCCTCTCACTTCCTTTATTTTTTCCTTTCCCTTATGCAAACGTAAGTTTATATACAGACGTGCACGTACAAACACACATAAATAAATATATGCATATAGTGGCCTACAAACAAGCAAATGCCTACGCCACCACAAACATTCAAACACACAAACTCACAACAAATGTCCACAAAAACAACACACACACACACACACACACACACACACACACACACACACACACACATTCCCTCTTCCTGTCCCTCTTTCTCCCCTTCCGATGCCCCGCTGCGAGAGACCACTCGCACGGGCCCGTAACCTGGCACACGAACGAGGCCTTAGCGACGAACGCAACATGCCAACGTTAATGCATCCATTATATCAAAGGCTCAACGAGCTTCCATAATACTCGTCGCTTAAGCAAGAGGATAGGGAGTCCAAAGGGCCGAGGTGGCTGTTTAAGCGGAGTGGTTGGCCTGCGTCAATGGCGTATTGAGAGCCCATTTTGGCGCACGGAGTTTTCTTGCTCTGAGATTAAGGTGTTGGTTGACGAGGACTACGGTTGTCGGTCTATGTTTCTTGGTTCCTTGTGCGCTCTTGCTCTCTTCCTCTCTTTCTCTCTCCTCCCTCTCTCTCTCTCTGTCTCTCTCTCTCTCTCTGTCTCTCTCTCTCTCTCACTCTCACTCTCACTCTCACTCTCACTCTCTCTCTCTCTCTCTCTTTCCTCTCTCTCTCTCTCTTTCATCTCTCTTTCTCTCCCTCCTCTCTCTTTCTCTCTCTCCTCTCTCTTTCTCTCTCTCCTCTCTCTTTCTCTCTCTCTCTCTCTCTCTCTCTCTCTCTCTTTCTCCCTCCCCCCCCCTCTCTCTCTCTCTCTCTTCCAACCTCCTTCTCTCCCTCCCTCTTCCCTCCTCCCTCCCCCGCACTCCCCCGTTCCCAGCAGCACCGCTACGCCACTTAATTCAGTCCCACGACCCATCATATCCCCATCACCTAAGGGGTATCTTCCAACGCCCACTGTTAACACCGCATCCGCTTTTGTGACATGGAACTGATAAACAATATCTTGCATAACTCGAGTTCATCTTTTGTGTCAAGCGAAGAGCAAGATGAATGTAACGCCATTTACTCATCTATTCCATTGAGTGGAACGGAATAAACTGGATTGAAATATGAATGAAAAGCGTTGAACGATTGGAAACAATCTTTTTTTTTTAATAATATCGCAATGGGTGCAATCTCTGTGACGAATCAAAAAATGTGTAATAGAAAAAAAAGACAAAAAAAAATATATATATATAATACAATAAAAATACACCACTACACACGAACCAATGAAACACAAAGGAAAAAGATCAATCCAAAATAAAACAAATAAAATGGAATACGTGAGGTTACTTCCTCCGATATAAAAATGAACGAGAACAAAGCACAAGACCCGAAACAGACAGTACCGAGCCCGGGGATGTTTCGAGGGCTTGTGTTGTCATAGGACTTAAGTAAGCGAGCTACGAATGGATATCCCTCTACGCGCTGGGGGTTCGGGATGGTGGGAGGAGGAGAGAGGAAGAGGAAGAGGAGGAGGGAAGAGGAGGTGGAGGAGAGAGAGGAGTAGGAGGAGAGGAAGAGAGGGGAGAGAGGAGAGAAAGAAAGAAGAGGAGGAAAGGGAGGAGAGAGGGGAAGGAGGAATAAGAGGTGGAGAAAGAGAAGGAAGTGTTGTTAGTGTGGTGCTGTGGTTAAAGGGAGGGGGACTAGGAGCTAGAGAAGGAGAAGGAGGAGGAGGAGGAGGAGGAGGGGGAGAAAGAGGATTAGAAGGAGGAGGAGAAGGAAAAGAAGGAATTGGAGGAGGAGAAGGATCAGGAAAAGAAGGAAAGTTAAGAGAAGGAAAAGAAAGAGAAAAATAAGAAGGGTAATAATAAGATGATGAAGAAGACAGATGAAGAGGGGGAGAAGGAATATGGAAAGGAGGAAGAGGAATAGGAAGAGAAAAAGGAGACGCGGGAAAAAAAGTAGCATCATCTGTAGGATATGATAATAATAAAAAACAACAACAACGAAATAACAATAACAATATCGAAAGAAGTGGAGCAACCCCGCACATGGAACCCGTGCCAGACCCAACAGCAGAGAGTGCCATGCCCAGATAAGGTGCCGGTGTGGGCTGCAGTGCCTGGCTTGACCCGCAGAATGGCATTAACCCCCCCCCCACCATGACCCCCCTTCTCCCTACCCCCGTCTGACTCATCTATAATGACAGGTCAAGGGACGGCTTCATGAGGATAAGTCACGTGACCTGCTAGCCACACATGCTTTTTACAGGCAGGCATGTGTGCGTGTACAGATCGATGCTCTTGTGGGTGTGTGCGTGTGTGCACGGATCAATTCCTTGTGTACGAATGCATGTGTTCGAATGTTTATTTTTCTGTTTTGTTTTGTTTTGTTTTGTGTGTGTGTGTGTGTGTGTGTGTGTGTGTGTGTGTGTGTGTGTGTGTGTGTGTGTGTGTGTGTGTGTGTGTGTGTGTGTGTGTGTGTGTGTGTGTGTGTGTGTGTGTGTGCGTGCGTGCGTGTGTGTGTGCGTGCGTGCGTGCGTGCGTACGTGCGTGCGTGTGTGCGTGCGTGCGTGCGTGTGCGTACGTACATCTGTCTGATAAGTGCAAATATCTGTGTATACACATGTACGAATCTACTGGCGTGCAAATCCTAGCCGGAGCCCGAGCGCCACGTATTCCCGCTCGGCAATCACGTAAAAGCAAGAGCAATACCGCAATATTCGCCTCCGAAACGCCAAAGACTCTAAAGACCGCCCAAAAAAGGAAACAAGGGGATTCTCTCGAATATGTTTTTTCAAATGTTTCTTATATTATTCAATCTTACTATAAGCAAAAACCGTGAGAAAAAAAAATCATATATAGAACAATTACACACACACACACACACACATGCACATTCCCCCAAACACATACGTGCATGCATTTGTTCATATTTAACATCCATGCGCACAATGGGCCCACACGAAACGCAAGCACGAATGCACTGAAGCAAAAAACGCTAACCCCTCCCCCCCT
>NW_028234410.1:28088832-28093832 GCF_977035675.1 Penaeus japonicus
ACTTACCCCTGCCCCCTGTGCCCTTCCCCTCTTAATTCTCCCCTCCCTGCTCTCTTTCCCCTCTCCCCCCTCTCTTACCTGTCCCGTCCTCTTCCCCCCTCCCCCTCTCTTCCTTTACTTGTACTCCCCTCTCCTCTCCCCTTGGCCCCCTTCCCCTCTCCCTCCTTCCCCTCTATCCTGTAGTTCCTGAAATTAATGACATTCGGGGAAACTATATCAGACTGCGTGAAAGATTAAAGAAGAGAAATTTCATAAACGAACGAGCGAGTGAGCGAGCGAGAGAGAGAGAGAGAGAGAGAGAGAGAGAGAGAGAGAGAGAGAGAGAGAGAGAGAGAGAGAGAGAGAGAGAGAGAGAGAGAGAGAGAGAGAGAGAGAGAGAGAGAGAGAGAGAGAGAGAGAGAGAGATTAAATGAAAAAATGAAATCGTAGAGAACGGCAAACGATTTTGTGAAATAAATCAAATAACTCACCCCTTTTTCGTTCCATATTAATAACAATACTAATAATAGCAATAAAAAACAAAATAAAATAATAACTTCCTATACCTATCCCTTTCCCCCTCCTCTTCCTCTTTTCCCCTATTTCTCCATTCCTCTTTCCTTTCTTCCCACTCCCTTCCTGACCTCTCCCTGTCCATCTTCCCTCTTCCTTCCTTTCCTACCTCCCTCTCCCTTTCTATCATCGTCTCCCTCTTCCCCTTCACTCCCTCCCCCCTCTCATTCTCCCTCTTCATTCCTTTCCTCCCTCCCTCCCCTTTTTCCAATTCTCTCTCTCTCTTCCCCTTCACCCTCCCTCCTTTTCCTCCTCTCTCTCTCCCCCTTTCACTTACCTCAACTCCCGCGTCCTCTTCCCCGGCACCCTAATTCATAGAGCAACTTAAAACTTCCCCCGAACATAATTTCTCCGGTCTGGGCCGGCATTCTCAAGCGAAACCATTATTTCCTCTAACGCACAACCCAAGATACACACACACACACACACACACACACACACACACACACACACACACACACACACACACACACACACACATACACACACACACGCGCGCGCGCGCGCATATATATATATATATATATATATATATATATATATATATATATATATATATATATATAGATAGATAGATAGATAGATAGATAGATAGATAGATAGATAGATAGATAGATAGATAGATAGATATATAGATAGACAGACAGACAGATAGATAGATAGATAGATAGATAGATATAGATACATACATACATACATATATATATATATATATATATATATATATATATATATATAGATAGATACAGAGATATATAGATAGATAGATGAATATATATATATAAATAAATATAGTATATATATATATATATATATATATATATATATATATATATATATATATATATGTATACACATATATGTATGTATGTATGTGTATATGTGTATATATATACATATATATATATATATATATATATATATATATATATATATATATATATACATACACACACACACACACACACACACACACACACACACATATATACATATATATGGGCAGACGCATATATAATACGCACACACGGATATGCTCACAGAGTTCCATGTCGGTTTTGCTCGCCTAAATTATTCTCTGTCTCTCGGAAGTTGTGATTCTCTTTAAGGTTTTGGGGTTCGTTATCTTTTTTTTGGGGGGCGGGGGTCTCTCTTTCTCCTCTCCACTTCACTTTAATTCTTTTCTTTTCTCTTCACTTCTTTTTTTTTCTTTCTTTCTCTTCCAACTTTCCCCATCTCCTCTTTTATTTCATCTCTTCTCTCCTCCCCTCCAATATCCCCTCTCCTCCCCCTTCATTATACCTAATCATCGCCTAATTCATCTTATTACTTTCCATTACAAATTCGCCCCCCCATCCCATCCCCTATCCCCAAGGGCACCCTGCGGACGTTAGCTCATGCATAAATAAACAAATAAATAAACAAATAGGAAAAAAGGCAAGCTAACTCATTAAGTCGGCTGTGCCTCAAACGCCATGTTATATTTATTGTTAACATCATTATAATTACTCTGACTATCATCTATATACTAATGGCATTGTTATCATCTCCATCGTGTAATTATCACCGATACTGTCGCTCTTCTCTTTACTGCAATCTTTTACACTTCATTATCATTATCGACTCCAGTTTAATGTTAAGTATCAATTTGATAATCCTGATCATCAACATGTCATTTATATCTATAAAAAAAAACGGCCATGGTGATTTAAACGAATGCATGAAATCAATGCCAAAAACAAACTCCTGTAGCAATAATAGCATTACCGTTTCCATTAGCAACAAAATCAACAACACAGAAAATAAGCATATGACATAAAGGCCCCCCCCCCCTATCCCTATTTTGACCTATCCCCTAACTCCACAATCCCCTCTAACTCGGAAGGGAGGTAGACGGTGGAGGGGGGATGGGGGGAGGGAGGGGGAGGGAGGGGAAGAGGGAACGATAGACGGATAGAAGGAAGATGGGAGAGAGAGGGAGGGGGAGTGGAAGGGGGAGTGGAAGGGGGAGGGGGAGAGGGAGGGGGTGGGGTGGGGGAGGGGAGGAGGGAGGGGAGAGAGAGAGAGAGAGAGAGAGAGAGGGGGAGAGAGAGAGAGAGAGAGAGAGAGAGAGAGAGAGAGAGAGAGAGAGAGAGAGAGAGAGAGAGAGAGAGAGAGAGAGAGAGAGAGAGAAGGGTAATAAAAGGAGAACTAGATTAACGCCGTAAATCCCGTTCACCGAGCAGCTCGCCTTATTATATACGGGCCGCGCTGAGACGAGGCTGAGATACGGCTGAGGAGCGCCGTCCCACAGGAGGAGGAGGAGGAGGAGGAGGAGGAGGAGGAGGAGGAGGAGGAGGAGGAGGAGGAGGAGGAGGAGAGGAAGAGGAAGAGGAAGGAGGAGGAGGAGGAGGAGGAGGAGGAGGAGGAGGAGGAGGAGGAGGAGGAGGAGGAGGAGGAGGAGGAGGAGGAGGAGGGGAGGTTAATGGGAGGGAGGGAGGGATGGGGAGAAGAATCGTGTGATAGAGAAAGGTGGAAAGGGTTAGGGAAGAAGGAGGTCGATGACAAAAGAACTGAATATTCTTCCCTCTCTCCTTTTCCCCCTATACTTTATCTCTCTTTTTATCTATCTATCTATTTATTTCTCTGTCTGTCTTTCTCTCTTTTCTTCTCTCTCTCTCCCGCTCTCCCACTCTCCCTCCCACCATCTTCTGCCTTCCCTCTGTCTCTCCTCACCCCCCCCCCTCTCCTCCCTCGTCCAAGTAACTGAGGGGAAAAGTCACACCTGAAGTGAATCAGCGAGAGTTTCAAGGAGAAGAAGAAAAGGAAGAGCAAACACTTGGTGGGGAGGAGGAGAAGGGGGGGGGGGGGTTCAGAACTCTTTGTATCTCTTTTCAGAAATACAGCGAGAGAGGCGGTGGGATGGTGTAGGAAAAAGGAATATATATTTTTTTCTTCTTCTTTTCATCTCCTACGTCTTCGTATTATGTGTGGGAGAAGGAGAAACGGGAGATGGGAGAGGGGAGAGCGGGGAGAGAAAGAGAGGGAAGAGGATCAAAGGAGGGTGTGAAAGAGAGGGAAAGAGGGAAGGAGGAAGGAGGGAGGAAGGGTGGACGAGAAAGAGAAGGGGAGGCGAAAACGGATAAAGGGAAGACGAAGAGAAGAGAGAGAGGGGGGGAGAAGCGATGAGGGAAGGAGGAAGAAGAGGATGAAGGGGAAAGAGAAGGAGGGAGGGAAGAGGGCAAAGAGAGAACGATGAGAGAGGGAGGAGAGTGGAGGCAGGAGAGAGGAGACATGAGAGAGGAAGGAAAGAGGAGGGTAGAGGGAGGAGTAGGAGAGGAGAGAGACGTGAGGGAGGGAAAAAGGGTAATCTATGGGTAGGGGCCACCCCCTCCCCCACCCAGAGGCTCGCTGCACTTCGAATTTTGCACGAATGTTGCAGAGAGTGCAAGAAGAGAAAGATTCCTTTCATCCCGCCAAGAAAAGAGATTTTTCTCATTTCCCCTGGCGTGACATGACCTTTTTTGACGTTGTTGCTGACCTCCGTGACCTTTCTGACACTGCTGACCCTAGGTGAGGATGCAAGTAAGGGCGTCCAGGGTAGGGGAGCAAGAGAGGAGGGAGGAGAGAGAGACAGGAGAATGGGGATGGATGCACAGATTGTTTACTTTCGAATCAATACAACAAATATACAGGTGCGGATATGCAAACATGAATATGGACACACGATGCTATAGAAAAACAGGAATCTCTCTCTCTCTCTCTCTCTCTCTCTCTCTCTCTCTCTCTCTCTCTCTCTCTCTCTCTCTCTCTCTGCGCGCGCGTGTGTGTGTGTGTGTGTGTGTGTGTGTGTGTGTGTGTGTGTGTGTGTGTGTGTGTGTGTGTGTGTGTGTGTGTGGTTTGTGGTGGGAGCGTGCGGGTGCGTGCGTTGTGTGGTGTGTGTGTGGGTGTGATGTGTGTAATTGTGTGTGTGTGTATGTGTGTGTGTGTGGGTGTGTGGTGTGTGGGGTGTGTGTGTGTGTGCGTAGTTGCGCGGTGGTGGCTTGTGTGTGTGTGTATGTGTGGGTGTGGGGGTTGTGGGTGGGTGTGTGTGTGCTGTGTGTGTGTGTGTGTGGTTGTGATATATATATAGATTTTTATAATTTATAGATTTTTATATATTTATATTTTTATATATGTATATAGATGATAATAATATATTTTATATATATGCATTATATATATAAATATATAGATATTATATATATATTTATTAGATATATATATATATAATATATATATATTTAATATTATATATATTATATTATAGATTTTTTAAGTTATTATAAATACAAATATAAGATATAGATATATATACATATATTATTGTTATATATATAATATAGATTATATATATATTTATAGATATTAAAATAATATAATACAATATAATATATATATATATATATATATATATATATATATATATA
>NW_028234410.1:28103832-28107491 GCF_977035675.1 Penaeus japonicus
AGAGAGAGAGGGAATGGAGGGTCTACAATTAAGAGGAGGGTGGGAGGAGGATGAGGATGAGGAGGAGGAGGGGGAGGGGGATGAGGAGGGGGAGGGGGAGGAGGGGGAGGGGTAGGAGAGGAGGAAGAGAGGAGGAGGATGAGGGGGAGAAGGAGGAGGAGGGGGAGGAGGAGAGGAAGGAGGAGGAGGAGGAGGAGAGGGAGGAGGAGGAGGAGGAGGATGAGGGGGAGAAGGAGGAGGAGGGGGAGGAGGAGGGGGAACAAACCTTGCCAATAATCTCATCCACGTACAAAATGTCGTAGTTTGTCGCCACTTTGTAGCAGATGACAGCCTCTCCATCCTCGAAGGCCAATAAAGAGCGTATGGTGAATGGACGTATAGAGGAGCCAGAAACAGACGATGATGATGAAGTAGGAAAAAGAAGAAGAAGAAGAAAAAAAAAGAAGGTGAAGCAGAAGAGGAAGGAGAATCAGATGATGGAGAAGAAGAAGAAGGAGATGATGATGATGAAGGAGAAGGAAGAAGAGGAATAAGATAAAGATGAAAAGGGGAAAGATGATAGAGAATAAGATGATGAAGAAAGAGAAGCAGAGGAAAAAAATTATGAAAGATAAAGGAGCAGCGAAAGGTATCGAGAGAGAGGGAAAAGAAGAAGAAGAAGAAGAAGAAAAAGAAGAAAAAGAAGAAGCGGCAGAGGCAGAAAAAAGAAGAAGAAGAAGAAGAAGAAAAAGAAGAAGCGGCAGAGGCAGAAAAAAGAAGAAGGAGAGATGAATAAGAGGGACGATCCAAAGTCGGAGAGAGAAGACATGTGAGACAGGAGGTAGAGAGAAGTGGCGGGGGAGATAAGGAAAAATTAGAAGAGATGAAAAGAGATGAGGAGAAGGAAAAGAAGAAAAAGAACATGAAGGAGGACTAGGAAATGTTGGCGAATAAGGAGAAAAAGATGAGGAGGAGGAGGAAGTAAAAGGAAAAGGAGAGGGAGACGAAGAAAAAAGAGAAAATGAGGATGAGGAGGTGGAGGAGGAAGGAGGATAAGGGGGAGGAGAGGAGGAGGAGAAAACGAAGAAGAAAAAGAAGAAGCAGAAGACGAAGAAGAAGAAGAAGAAGACGAAGAAGAAGAAGAGGCTGTAGGAGAAGGATTAGAAGACCGCTCACATGTTGCTAACACGTGACTTTAACCTCTGGCGGTAATGTGCTTTTACCGCGGAGGACGAGGAGGAAGGGGTGTAAACAGAAGAGGATAAAACATGAAAAGAAAAGTTGAGAGAGAGAGAAAGAGAGAGAGAAAGAGAGAGAGAGAGAGAGAGAGAGAGAGAGAGAGAGAGAGAGAGAGAGAGAGAGAGAGAGAGAGAGAGAGAGAGAGAGAGAGAGAGAGAGAGAGGAAAGAGAAGAGAAGAGTGAGAGGAGAGAGAGAGTAGAGAAGAGAGAGAGAGAGAGAGAGAGAGAGAGAGAAAGAGAGTAAAGAGAGAGAGAAAATTCAGTGAAAGGAGGAAAACCAACAAACAACACTGGGGGTACCAGAGGAAGGAGAGAGGAAGAAGAGAGAATCAAGAAGGAGGAGAAGGAGAGAGAAAGAGAGAAGAGAGAAAGCGAGGGAGGCGAGCGAAAACAGAAAGAACATCAAGCTCAAAGATGTTATTACTGCAGCCAGCCCGCGGGTCATTAGAAAGAGAGAGCCAAACAACACTGGGGGTACCAAGGAAGGAAACATAAAGGAAGAAGGAGAATCAACATGAAAGGAGCGACGAAGGAGGAGAAAGAGCAAAGACACGACAACAGAAAGACTACATCAAGCTCTTAATGATATTACAGCAGCCCGCGGGATCATTAGAAAGAGAGAGCCAAACAACATTGGGGGTACCAAGGAAGGAAAATAAAGGAAGAAGGAGAATCAACATGAAAGGAGCGACGAAGGAGGAGAAAGAGCAAAGACACGACAACAGAAAGACTACATCAAGCTCTTAATGATATTACAGCAGCCCGCGGGATCATTAGAAAGAGAGAGCCAAACAATGGTAATAAAGAAAACAAACACATGAATGCAACAAGAGGTCGTACTTGTAAGAAGAGTTCATTTCAAACAAACAAACAAACAGAACACACAAAACATGCATACACAAACACACTTTTACTAGCTTGCACACAAACAAACATAACGACATACACACACAAAAAAAAAAAAAAAAAACGTATACATATACGCAAAAATAACCAGCCAAGACGCAACCATCCGTTGTTTTCCACCTCAGAAAAAGGTGTAAGTACATTTTTTCTCATACATAATATACCCCAACTCCTTACCCCTCCCAACCCTACCCCCTCCCACCCTAACCCCCAACCCCTCCCACCCCAACCCCTGATCCCTGAGGAAGACCAGGTGAGGCTTGTTGCTCGGCCAGGGAGGTCAACCTTCCACGGCCAAAGAACTGAAGCTTAACTCAACATGAGAAGGGAGGGTGGGGGGTGGGGTCAGGGTAAGGGAAGGGGGGATGGAGGGCTAGAGCCAGCGTGTCACTAGTGCCAAGTACGCAATACTGGGCATTTCTGGGAAGGTGCGTTGGGGTTAAGGGAGGTGGGGGGAGGGGAGGGAGGGGAAATGGGGAGGATGGGAGGGACTGAGGCCTGGGGCTGGGCTAAGTGGCACTTGAGGACATGTGAAAACATCAAATAACTTCTCTTCCGTGCTTTGCCTCACTCGCCTCGCCTCTCCTCTCTCTTCCTCTCTCGTTTATGCAGTCTATCTGTTTCAATTTCCTTCTCTCTCCTTCCATATTTATCTCATTCATTATCCTTCTCTAAATCTTTCCCTTTCCCCATCCCTATATTTCTCCTTCCTTCTTTATCTTTCTCCTTATCCCTGTCCCTCTCCTTCTGCCTTTCCTTCACACTATTTTTCCATCTCATCTACTGTTATGTCCTCTCTCTCTCCCTATCTCTATTCCCCGTCTCATCCCCTTATTTCTCCCCCTTCCTCCATCCCTCCTTCTCCCTCCGTCTATTTCTCCATCTCCCATTCTACTTCTCGCCCTCTCTTCCTCCATCACTCCATCTTACCCTCGCTATTTCTCCCTCTCCCTTCATCCGTCTATTTCGTCATCCCCACCTTCTACTTCTATCCCTCCCCCCCCCTTCCCCTCTACCTCTCCCACCCTCCATTACTCCATCACACCCTCTCTACCCCCCCTCTCAACCCCTCCTCTCTCCTCCCTCTCCCTGTCCATCACCCCACACCACCCAACACACACACACATACCAGCTAGCTCGGTCTGAAGGTCTTAAACGTGTCAAGGAAACTTTCCCATCTGACTTTTATGATCCTCTTCTCAACGTCCCCGGAGAGACTTCGAATAAAAAAGTATACAAACACTAAAAAAAATAATATCTGGACAAAGGGCAGAAGCTAAATTACATAAGTGATAGTATAAAATAAATATGTTTCTTCATTTTGGATGTACGTTTATGTCTCGGTCTGTCTCTCTCGCTCTCACTCTCATTCTCACTCTCTCTGACTATCTGTCCTGTAAATACAAGTACATATATGTTTTTTTATTCACATTACATATAGCAACAACTATCCTTATCAACTTCAACGTGCACACCTCCTCCTATTTCTCTTCATCTCCATTATCGCTACAGTAATCACAAACCCCACAATGATT
>NW_028234410.1:28107591-28112591 GCF_977035675.1 Penaeus japonicus
CCTTCTCCCCCCCCCCACCCTCGCCTCCTTCCCCCCCTCCCCCCGGTGTTTAACAATCTGGCGGCGGGGCGTTTTGCATGCAGCGCTCGAGGGCGGTTATTAGGACGCGAAATGAGGTAATTGTCGCTTTATATATGGATGATAGAAGTCGGGATATTAGATGGAACCGCGGGGGAGTTTGTCCTGGGCCTCCCTCCCTCCCCCCTTCCCTCTTTCCCTTTCCCCATTCCTCCTCCTCTTCCCTTCCCCTCCTACCTTTTTTCCCTTCTTTCTCCTCCTATACCCTTCCGCTTTTTTTTTTCTTCTATTTTCCCACTTTCTCTTCTTCCATCCCGTACCCATTCATCCTCTTCCTCTTCTTCTTCTTCTTCTTCTTCTTCTTCTTCTTCTTCTTCTTCTTCTTCTTCTTCTTCTTCTTCTTCTTCTTCTTCTTCTTCTTCCTCCTCCTCCCTCCCCATCCTTTCCTTCCCTTAATTCCACTCCTCTCTTCACTTCACTTCACTTCCCCTCCCGTCCCGTCCCTTCCTCCTTCCTACTGCTGCCCCTGTTCCTCCGCCGTTTTAAGAGGATTCTCTTTAACTTGGCTTCTGACGATCCAATATCGCTCTCTCTCTCTCTCTCTCTCTCTCTCTCTCTCTCTCTCTCTCTCTCTCTCTCTCTCTCTCTCTCTCTCTCTCTCTCTCTCTCTCCCTCCTCTCTCCTCTCCTTCTCTCTCTTCTCCTCTCTCTCTCTCTCTCTCTCTCTCTCTCTCTCTCTCTCTCTCTCTCTCTCTCTCTCTCTCTCTCTCTCTCTCTCTCTCTCCCTCTCCCTCTCCCTCTCCCTCTCCCTCTCCCTCTCCCTCTCCCTCTCCCTCTCCCTCTCCCTCTCCATTTCTCTTTCTCTTTCTCTTTCTCTCTCCCTCTCTCTCTCTTTCCCTCTCTCTCTCTTCCTTCCTTCCCTCTCTTGCCCCCTCCCTCCCTCTCTTCCCCCCTCCCTCCCTCTCTCACTCCCTTTCTCTCTCTCTCCCATCCCTCTCTCTCTCTCTCATCCTTCCCTCCCTCTCTCTCTCATCCCTCCTTCTCTCTCTCTCATCCCTCCCTTTCTCTCTCTCATTCACCCCTCCCTCCCTCTCTCATCCCTCCTTCTCTCTCTCTCATCCCTCCCTTTCTCTCTCTCATCCCTCCCTCCCTCCCTCCCTCCCCCTCTCTCTCTCATCCCTCCCTTCCTCCCTCTCTCTCCTCCTTAATGAATCTCCCATTCTCTCCCTCTCCCTCTTCCGTAATTCGTAAACACACTCATAAATTCCTAACGCGCTTCGCCCAAACACGAAGTCTAAACATCAATAACGCAAAAGATAAAAAAAATATGCATATTAGCAAAGAAATTAGCATGCTTCATCACACACCATAAAACCCGGTCATGTCGCTTCCACACACTTACACACACACACACACACACACACACACACACACACACACACACACACACACACACACACACGCACGCACACACACAGAAAAAAAGCAGACACACAAACGTACAAACAAATCATAAGCTTTACAAAGAAGAGTTTTTTTATTTCACAATTTGTTTTCCCTTCTTTCTTTCCCTCTTTATAAAGGGGGTATTGCGTGTGCTCTTTCGAAATACAGCTAATCTCTTCAAAGAATACAGCCAAGGTCTCGCGATATGCAGGCAAGATTTTCCAAAATATAAGCTCTCCCAGAATACAGCCAAGCTCTTCCAAAATACAGCCAAGCACTCCTAGAATACAACCAAACTCTTCCAGAATACAACCAAACTCTCCCAGAATACAGCTAAGCTTTCCCAGAATACAGCCAAGCTCTCCAAGCATACAACCAAGCTCTCCAAGCATACAGCCAAGCTCTTTCAGAATACATTCAAGCTCTCCCAGAATACAGCTAAGCTTACCCGAAATACATTCAAGCTCTCCCAGAATAATACAAACTCTTCCAGAATACAGCCAAGCTCACCCGAAATACATCCAAACTCTCCCAGAATACAGCCAAAGTCTCCCAGAATACAGCCAAGCTCTCCAAAAATACAGACCCTTTCCCCCCGCGCTTAAA
Organism: Penaeus japonicus; assembly: GCF_977035675.1. Classification (NCBI taxonomy): domain Eukaryota; kingdom Metazoa; phylum Arthropoda; class Malacostraca; order Decapoda; family Penaeidae; genus Penaeus; species Penaeus japonicus. Next base: position 28,109,661 of record NW_028234410.1, read on the forward strand.
TAACAAGAACCAAAGTACGGCCGGTCGAAGCAATGATATTTGCATAACTGCCTCGCGTATATAATAAGTACGAGTGGCTATATCATCCCATATTAACCACATGAATCCAAAGGTATAACTATTTTCTTTTTCAATTGCACTGCAACCGGTGTGTCATACCATAAAATATTAAATTGCAAGAAAAAAAGGGACTTATTTTTCTCGTTTGTATTTCAAGTTAAAAATGTTCTCACGCGTTTACAAATTATTTTTGAACACTCTCGGGTCGGACCTAGTACTAAAAAGTATATATTTATATTTAATGAATGTTATAAGCTTTTAAAATTCGTCAGATCTCGCAACATCGCGTAAAAGTTGAATGTGATGACATCGTAACACAAACCGCTCGGCAATAACGATGCAATTTGATTTTCCTTTTATCTTTTATTCCATTGCGTCTATTTATCTGTAGGTCTGTCTGCTTGTCTGTCTGTCTGTCTGTCTGTCTGTCTGTCTGTCTGTCTGTCTGTCTGTCTCTCTCTCTCTCTCTTTCTCTTTCTCTTTTTCTTTCTCTTTCTTTCTCTCTCTCTCTCATTCACTCACTCACTCACTCACACACTCACTCGCTCACTCAATTTCTCTCTCTCTCTTTCTCTCTCACCATTATGATGATAATGCTGATGATGGTGATAATATTAATAATGACGATGATGATGAATTTAGATGATGGTGATGATGCAAAAAAAAAAAAAAAAAAAAAAAAAAAAAAAAAAAAAAAAACGAAACACTATTCTATTCCTGAAAGCCTGGTTTCTTAGAATGTTCCAGAAACCAATTCCCAAAATGAATTCTCCGCCAGATCAAGCGGCAAAATGAGACTTTCACCACTTCTTTCTCTCTCTCTCTCTCTCTCTCTCTCTCTCTCTCTCTCTCTCTCTCTCTCTCTCTCCACACACACACACACACACACACACACACACACACACACACACACACACACACACACACACACACACACACACACACACACACACACACACACACACACACACACACACACACACACACACTCACAAAACACAAATCATCCTAGGAAAAATGTTCCCGACCCCAATCTCGCCAAATTTAAATTCACGAGAATAATTCAAAAGAAAAAAAAATCATGTATAATCAAGAGTTCGGACATGAAAGAGAATTGTCAATTGACGCGCGCTCTTTCCGCCTGCGCAGCGCCGCCGCCGCCGCCGCCTCGTATCGCGGCCGGTAATGCGCTGCATGACAAATACGAGGCCGGGAGCTGAATATTCATGCGCGAGCGATAAATCATTACACACCAAGTGTGATTCGCGTTGCCTGTGTCACGCGAAACGAGGCGAGGCGAAAAAAATGAGATACAGAGAGAAAGAGAGAGAGAGAGAGAGAGAGAGAGAGAGAGAGAGAGAGAGAGAGAGAGAGAGAGAGAGAGAGAGAGAGAGAGAGAGAGAGAGAGAGAGAGAGAGAGAGAGAGAGAGAGAGAGAGAGAGAGAGAGAGAGAGAGGGAGAGGAAAAAATACTCGTCATGTATAGACGAGTCGTTCTTTCGAATTATCTGATTGTCTGTCTTTCCTTTCTCTGGTTCATGTTTTCCTATCCCTCTCCGTTTGTCTGTCTGTCTGTGTCTATCTGTCTATCTGTGAATATCCCACCTCTCCCCCGCTCTCCCCTCCTTCTTTCCTTCCCGGCCAAGTTTCCATCCTCTCTTTCTTATTTCCTTCATTGTTACACCTCCCCCTCTCCCCTTCCCCTCTCTTTTTTTCTCCCACCCACCCTCCCTCCCTCTCTCCCACCCTCCCACCCACCTTCTCTCCCTCCCTCCCACCCTCCTACCCACCCACCCACCCACCCACCAACCCACCTTCCCTCCCCCCTCCCCCCCTCTCTTTAAGACAATAGCTGAAAAATGAATCGGAATTCGGAGCAAGCATCCCTTTGACCAAGGAAGTATTCGCGGATTTGTCTCCCTGTCGCTCTGTCTCCTCATTCTTTCTCCTCATCTCTCTCTCTCTCTCTCTCTCTCTCTCTCTCTCTCTCTCCGCCGACGACAAGTTTCCTCTTTTGTTCGGGTCCCGATCGCGCTTAGTCACACGTTTCGTTTCGCTCATCCGGCGGAGACTTGCAAGACTTACAGTGCAACGCAGATAGATGCATTGGCGCATTCATATACATACACTCACTCGCTCACGTGCGAAAGAAAGCACGTACACGCTCGCTCATTCTCTTTCTATCTATTTCTTTCTCTTTTTATCTTTCTATATTCCTATTTATTTCTCTATATCTCTCTCTTCTTCATCCTCTCCCTCTCACTTAATTCTTTCCCTCCCTCTCCCTCTCCTTATTCTGCTCTCGCCCCCTCCCCCTCTCACTTAATTCTTTCCCTCCCTCTCATTCCTTTCTCTCTCCTCTTCGCCCTGTCTCCCGCGTCATTACGGGCGCGGAAGGCAAAGCGAGAGATGGGGTGACAGCCCTGTAGCGTATGGCACTGTTATGGCACCGGCAGCGCGAGGGTGCGGATTGAGAGTGCCATAGAGAGAATTGTTATGGGGACAATTTCTCCCTCTCTCTTTTTTTTATCTATTTTTATTTTTTTTTGTCTTGTCTAGTTCACCCCTCGATAACAATAAAGATCTGGGAGTGATGGTGACGACTTCTAACACCACTACTGTTGTCAGTGACTGTTGGCACCGGAGGACACACTGAGTGAGTGTGAGTGCGTGTGCGTGTTCGTGTTCGTGTGTGTCGACATTTCTCTTCTTTCTCCGTATCTATAAACTTAAAAAAAAAAAAAAAAATACATCTTTTTTCCTCAGCTAAATGGATCTGGCCTGTGTTCTTGCGCTCGGCAATTCCATAGCCAACGATGCAGAAACGTTGCATGGGATTACTGCAGCCCGGAAACAAGGCGATATTGCAAGG
>NW_028234410.1:28117591-28125091 GCF_977035675.1 Penaeus japonicus
AGATAGAGGAAAGAAAGAGAGAGAGAGAGAGAGAGAGAGAGAGAGAGAGAGAGAGAGAGAGAGAGAGAGAGAGAGAGAGAGAGAGAGAGAGAGAGAGAGAGAGAGAGAGAGAGAGAGAGAGAGAGAGAGAGAGAGAGAGAGAGAGAGAGAGAGCAAAGGTAAAAAACAAACTTGTTTATCTTGGCATAGTAATTAGCTGAAGAGCAGAGGCGGGCAACATTTAAATCGCTCACTGACATTTTGTGTGTGTCTCTCATTATACTTTCCTCTCTTTCTTCCAAAGGACTGGGAGATGGCCAGGAAGGAGGTAGGAAGGGGGAGGAAGGAAGAAAGGAAGGGGGAAGGAAGGAGAATTAGGGAGAAGGAGGAAGGGAAGTGGAAGAGGAAGGAGGAAAGTTATGATGATGAAGAGGTGGAGGAGGAGAGGAAATAGGAAGTTAATGGTGATAAGAATGAAGAAAAAAAGGGAAATAGGAATAAAATGATGATAATGATGATGATTAGGAAAACATATGCAGATAATAGGAAGAAAATAATAATGGTTATGAGGAAGAGAAGGGGAAGAAGATGCAGGAGAAGGAACGGAGGGGAAGATAAAAGAGAAAGACGAAGAGGAAAAAAGAGGAAGAGAGAGAATTCGCGATGAAGCGATGGTATCACATAAAGAAGACCAGAAGAAGGAAAACTCCAAGTGACAAACGGAAGACGAGAAGAAGAGTAAGAAAGGAAAAAGGAGAAGCAGCCAGTCCTCCCTCAAGGAAAAACGCAAAAAAGGGGAAGATGAAGTTCACACGACACTGTTTGCTTTTGCTTTCTCAGATTGAGTCTCTGCGGGACTTTCTTGCTCTCCTTGCAACTCGTTTCCTTCTGGGTTCTTTACCTTTTATATGTCTATGTCTATATCTATATCTATATCTTTATATATCTATCTATCCATCCATCAATCATTTTATCAATCACACACACACACACACACAACCACCCACACACACACACACACACACACACACACACACACACACACACACACACACACAGATATATATATATATATTATATATATATATATATATATATATATATATATATATTATATATATGTATAGATATATATATATATATATATATATATATATATAATATATGAGAGAGAGAGAGAGAGTGAGAGAGAGAGAGAAAGGAGAACAGTGAGAGAGAGAGAGGAGGAGAGAGAGAGAGAGAGAGAGAGAGAAAGAGAGAGAGAGAAAGAGAGAGAGAGAGAGAGAGAGAGAGAGAGAGAGAGAGAGAGAAAGAGAGAGAGAGAAAGAGAGAGAGAGAAAGAGAGAGAAAGAGAGAGGAACAGAGAGAGAAACAGAGAGAGAAATGGAGGATGAGAAGCCAAAGAGGAGGAGGAAGAGGAGGAGGGAGAGCCAGAGAGCCAGCAAAGACGAGAGAGCAACGGAATGCGGAGGAGCCGCCAGTGATTCAACGCCGCGCTGAAAAGAGGGAAAGCAGTGGAAGGGAAAGTGCGGCTGCCAGTCGTGGTGTCGTGCCTTCTGCGGGGCGAGTTCCAGAGGGGGGGGGGGGGGGGCAGAGAGCAGGGGGGACGGAATGTGAAAAAGAGGGAGAATAAAAAAAATAGAGAGAGGGAGTGAGATAGAGAAAGGGAGAGAGGGAGAGAATGAGAGTACGATAGAGAAGGAGAGATAGGGAGCGAAAGAAAGCGAGATAGAGAAAAGCAGAAAGTGAAATAAAGAGATGGAGGATGTGAAATAGAGAAAGGGAGAAAAGGAGAGTGGCTGAGAAAAATAAAAAGTGAGAGAGGAAAAGGAGTGTGAGAGTGAGTTTGGGAGAAAGGGTGAGAGGGAGAGGAGGAGAGTGAAAAAAGAGAGGAAGGAATGGAGAATTAAATAGAAAAAGAGGCCGATGGAGTGTGAGAAGGAGAGAAAAAGAGGAATAACCGTAGAGAGGAAGAGATCAAGCGAAAAGGGAAAGGTGAGGGAGAGAAAGAGAAAAAAAAGGAGCGAGGGAGAAATGGAGAGAGAAAGGGTGATTAGGAGAGAGTGAGGGAGGAAAGACAAGAGATAGCTGGATAAGGGAGAGAATGAGACATTACATGACAGAAGGGTAAAGTGTGAAGAAAGAAGGAAAACTAAAGAGAACCAGTAATAAGAAAGAAGGAAGATGGCAGATACACCTGTCGGGAAAGAGGTCGGGAGGAAGGAGGAGAGAAATAACGAAAACGAAAGAAGAGAAAGTGAAAAAGGGAAAAAAAGAGAATGTCTATTAAAAAGAAGAGAGAGAGAAAAAAAAAACACTATGAAAGAGCGAAACACAAGATAAAAAATAAGACAAAAACAAGGTCACCCTCCATAGCCCCCTCCCCCCTACTACCCCCACCCGCCCACCCGCATCAGGTCACACGACTCACCAGTGGAATTTCATAGAAACCACAGATCTCAAGTCAAGGGTGAGAGAGATAAAAAGGGTACAGATAGAATGAAAGAATCCCTTAACTTTCCCGGTGACCTCCATCATTACGGAAATCCCAGGGTCAAAGGTCACAACTCAGGACGCGCCAGTCATTATCAAGTCCAAAACGTCGACGATTATTTTCAAGGTCTCTTCTCCCTCTCCTTCCCCTTTTCTTACCTCTTATCCCACTTCCCCCTCCCTTCTCCCCACTCCCCCATTTCCCTCTCCCGTCTCCCGTCTCCCCCCTCCCCTCTCTCACCTCCTCCCCCTCTTCCCACGCCCGAGTTTTCACTGTCTCCTTATTTTCTCTTTCAGTCTCACTTCGTGACTGATTGAGTGCCTGATTAATCATATCTTCCACCCCCATAAGCTCTCTTTGTACTGTTTTCTATCTCTCTCTCTATTTCTCTTTCTCTTTCTTTCTCTCTCTCTCATTCTTTCACTCACTGTCTCACTATCTCACTCTTACACTCTAGCTTTCCCACACCCATTCACTCTCACCTTCCCACTTTCTCTCATACCTCCCTCTCTTCCTTACCCCCTCCGCCCTCTCTATTTTTCATTCTCCCCTAACATAACAATTCTTTATTTCCTTCATTTACAACTGTTTCCCCCTTTCACTCCGATACAATTTTTCCCTGACCAACATCCCGTTTTAATATATTTCTTTTTCGCCAAAACTAGATTCCTTTATGTGGGCGTTCTTCTCTCCACTTTAGGTGCGAAGAGGAGGAGGTGGAGGTACATGTAGAGGAAGTAGAAGAGGTAGGGGAGGAGGAGGAGGAGGAAGAGGAGGAGGAGGAGGAGGAGGAGGAGGACTAGGAGGAGGAGAAGGAGGCACAGGTGGTGGAGGAGGAGGAGGTACAGGTGGAAGAGGAGGAGGAGGTACAGGTGGAAGAGGAGGAAGAAGAAGAGAAGGAGGGAGAGGAGAAAAAGCCAAGAGGAAGAAGGAAGAAGAGAAGGAGGAATTACAAATCAGGGGAAGGATATGAAAGGTGAAGAGCAGGAGGAGGGGGCAGTGAAGAGCAAGGGAAAAAGGGGGAGGAGGAGAAGTAGCAAAGGATGAAATTAGAGAAGAGGTGGGGGAGAAGAAGAAAAGGAGAAAAGGTCTCTGTGAAGATTACGAGGATATCTTTAGAATCAAAATGAGATGTGAATGAGAAGATGATTGGTATTTGACGCTAACATCAAATAAGAAGCAAAAAAGAGGATGAAAGAGAAATAAAGAAAAAAAGAAGTGAAAAAGCCAAACAACAGGAAGAAAGAGAAAGAAAAGAAGAAAAGAGGAAAAAATAATAAAAAACAACGTGTGTGTGGATTACGAAGAAAAATATCAACGAAGCTAAATCAATGGGTTTCTCTAATACAATCTTCTTTGCCACTTTTCTTGCTTTTCCTTTCTCCTTCCACTCTTTCTTCTTTTCTTCTTCTTCTTCTTCTTCTTCTTCTTCTTCTTCTTCTTCTTCTTTTTCTTTTTCTTTTTCTTTTTCTTTTTCTTTTTCTTTTTCTTTTTCTTTTTCTTTTTCTTTTTCTTTTTCTTTTTCTTTTTCTTTTTCTTTTTCTTTTTCTTTTTCTTCTTCTTCTTCTTCTTCTTCTTCTTCTTCCTCTTCTTCTTCAATCTTCTTCTCCATTTCCTTCTCCAACTCCTATTTTTCTTCCTCCCTATTCTCCCCTCCCTCCCTCCCTCACTAATGCAACCTGGAGAGAAACAGAAGGATTGAGAGATAAAAAAAAGGTCGGTGCAAAATGAATAACGGAGAATCAGAAGAAAACATGTTTTCGAATCCCATTGCTAAAAAGAGAAAGAGATAGAGATAGATAGAAACATAGATAGATAGAGTGAAAGAGAAATAGAGAGAGAAAGAAATTAAGAAAGAAAGAAAGAAAGAGAGAGAGTGAGAAAGAGGGGGGACAAATAGAGAGAAGTAGAGAGAGAACGGGAGAAAATGAAAAGCAAAAATAGAAGAGAAAACACATAAAAAAAGATCTCGAAGCCCGGTGCGGCCCAAGGATTAGCGTGAGATTCGCAGCAGTCGATCAAATAGAGTCACAACTGTGTAGGATTAGAGTGGGGGAGTTGGGGGGGAGGGGGAGGAGGAGTCACCAGGGAGGGAAGTGGGGATAGGGGAGATGGTGACAAGGGAGAGGTTTGGTGGGGGAGGGTGAGGCAAGGGAAAGGTTTGGTGGGGGTGGGAGAGGGGGAGGGAGAGAAAAAGGAAGAGGTGGGGAGCTGGGATATGGAGGCAAGAACGAGTTTTAGAGAGGAAAGCAACGGGAAGGATTGGAGAGGGTGAGAAGGCAAGGGAAAGGTGAAGAAGGGGAGGGGCAGGCAAGGGGGAGGGTTGGAGGGGGAGAGGGAAGCAAGATTGAGGTGGGGAAGGGGAGGGGTAGGATTGGAGGGGGTGGAAAGGCAAGGGAAAGGTGAAGAAGGGGAGGGGCAGGCAAGGGGGAGGGTTGGAGGGGGAGAGGGAAGCAAGAATGAAGTGGGGAAGGGGAGGGGGAGGATTGGAGGGGATGGGAAGGCAAGGAAAAGAAGGAAAGGGGGAGGATTGGAGTTTGTGAGAGGAAAGGAAGAAGAGGATGCAGGGGAAAGGGAGGTGGGGGATGAGAGAGGGAGATAAAGAGGGGGCAAGGACGAATAGAGGGAGAGAGGGGAAGGAGTGGGGAAGGAGAGAGGGGAGGGGCATAGATCCCTGAAATTGAGAAAGATTCGGGAGATATACTTTCTGAGTGAACAGGCGTTTTCTTTCTATTTCTATCTATTCATCAATTCAAAGAAATGATTTCTCTGTCCTATCTACCCCATTTTATTATTTCTCCCTTCCTTCTTTCCTCCTTCTTTCTCCATCTTCCTCCTTTCTTTCCTCACTCCTTCCTCATCTTCCTTCTTTCTTTCGTCCCTCCTTCTCTATCTTCATTCCTTCTTTCCATAATCCCTCCCTCTCTTCTTTCATTCGTTAGTTCCTTCCCTTCTCCCCTCCTTTTTATCTTCCTTCATTCTTTTCTCCCTCCCTCTCTTCCTCCGTTTCTTTACTCCCTCATTCCTCTCTTCCTCAATCATCTTAGTCTACCTCTCTTCTCCCTGTCCACCATTTCATCTCTTTGGCCTTCACTGTTCCTCTTTCCAATTCCTTCTCCCGATTCCCATTCCAAAGACCTTTCCCCTCCCCCTCCCCCTCCCCCTATCCCCCATTGCTTCTTTCTCTTCAGACGACCTAACTCTCAAAAGGAAAGGGAAAAAATCTAATTTTTCAATTAGAGTGAATCATTATACATCATTGAAAGTTTCCCCATTACCTCCTTCCCCCCTCCCCTTCCTCCTCCATCGCCCCTCTCCTCCTCCTCCTCCTTTATCCCCTCATCCCAACTGTTCCTACTTCTCTCTTCTCTTCCATTCTCCCTGGTTTCTCTTTCTCTCTCTCGCCATCTGACTCTTCTTTTCCCTCTCCCCATCTTCTCCTCGTCCCTTTCTCTTTCTCTCTATCTCTCTCTCATCCCTATATCCTGCAACCCCCATCACCTCCCCCCCCCCATAACCAAAACCATGAAAGTGCCATACCACGTATTGTCATATGTTTGACCGCACGGGTGTAATTACACGCACAGAGCGACCCTATTAAGGAAGCAGGAAGGGGGAGGGTAGGAGAGGGGGAGGGAAGGGTTAGAAGGGGGAAGGGAGAAGGAAGGAAGGGAAGAGGAGAGGAAGAGGAGAGGAAAAGGAGAGAAGAGGAGGAGGAGAGAAGGGGAAGTAAGGAGAAGGAAGGGGAAGGGTGAAAGAAGGAAGGAATGGAAGAACGAGCAGGGAAGGGGACGAGAGAGGGAGAAGAAGTGAAGTTCGGGAGGAGAGGTGTGGGGAAGAGTGATAGAGAGGGAGGGGAGAAGGGAAAAGGAGGAGAAGGGGAAAGGCTGGGAAAGGAGAACGAGGGGAGTGGGAGGCGGGGGAGGGGGGTTGAAGAGCGGCCTGAAGACGCCCTCGTACCCTGGCGCACCTCTTGGGATGGACTGCAGGATGGCATGATCCTGCTTAATGGGTCGGGCGAGACGACGGACGAGAAGGAAATGGGGGGTGGGGTCGAGGGCACGGTGGGGGGATGGTGGGAGAGGACGAAGGCAAGACGGAAGATAAATGGGGAGGGGGAGGAGGAGGAGGAGGAGGAGGAGGAGAAAGAGGAGGGGATGCAGGAAGAAGAGGAGGAGGGTATTAAGAAGTCTTCTCCAGAATGTAAGGGATAGGGGGGGGGGGGGCAGAGAGCTGGAGGAGGAGATATGAAGGAGACAATGAACGGGGAACCTAATTTTTGATTAAGCGGGAGCGAGTGGAAGAATGAGAGAGAGAGAGAGAGAGAGAGAGAGAGAGAGAGAGAGAGAGAGAGAGAGAGAGAGAGAGAGAGAGAGAGAGAGAGAGAGAGAGAGAGAGAGAGAGAGAGAGAGAGAGAGAGAGAGAGAGAAATAGAAAGAGAAGGGAAGAAATATACATACATACACACATACATAGGTGCATACATACCGAGAAACCCAGTAAAAAAATAACCACCCATCAAACAGACGGATCGCCAACAAAATAAGCAACACCTCCGAACCCCTCCCCCCCAACCCCTCCCCGCGCCCGAGCTCCCCCGAGAGGCGAGGACACGCCACGATGCCTTATGCAACCTCCAGCGGCGCGAAATGAAGCCCGAGGGATGAATACGAACACGGCAAGACGGACGCTGCAGTTGCGTGCGCGCAAGCCCGCCCGCGTCTCGAGATGAGCCTCCCGTGATAGTGATGATGATGCTGAAGGTAACCGAATGCAGGAGATGAATCAATAAGTGGTGATGCTGCGGGTATTATCTGGGTCTCAACTTGAATGGCCAAGATAAACGGTTCGGAGAGGGCGGGAAGGGAAAAGAAAGAGGATGTGGAGGAGGATGAGGAGGGGGAGAGAGGAGGAGGAAAGGAGGGAGGGGAGTAGGAGTAGGAGAAGGAGGAGGTGGAGGTGGAGGATGTGGAGGAGTAGGAGGGGTAGGAGGAGTAGGGGGAGGTGGAATAATGGAAGAGGAAGGC